>NC_058135.1:39922495-40021316 GCF_016433145.1 Gracilinanus agilis | reverse complement strand
TCCTTACTAGGACTTCTATCTGAACTCCCTATCTGCGTGCCTGCCTACCTGCGTCCCACACTATCTTCCTGCCTACCTCGCTCCCCTACCTGACCTCCCCCGTCCTTGTGCTTATCTTACCGAGATACTGAGTTCTGCCCTCCCTCAGTGCCCAGGGGACCAAGTTCAGTGGCATTATTTCAACTGGCTTCAGGTGTGGCTCCTTTCTCGTTTTCTCGGGCCCACAGATTTGGGGCCGCAAATGAGGCGAGGCTAAGTAGGAAAGCTTCGGTGGTCCTCCGGAGGCTGTTGTCTGTGGAGGCTTCCTGGTGCTCTTCACTGGAAGCAAAGCCTAAGCGGGTTAGGAAAGACTAGGATGTAGCTTCTCAGTTTAATTTCGCGGTGGGTCACGACACTGCCAGCTTCTCTGCCGGACTTCTGCCTTATTAGTGTCTCTTGTCTCTTTTCAGTGCGAGATTTTTCGGGTTTCAAAGTGTCACACGTGACATCGTTGTAATTTTCCAGCTTCAATTTGGTTTCTGCAGCTAAGACTTTCCTGGTGCTGCAATTCACCTCTCTACCAGCAAATTTAATTTAACCTGTCAGGTGAATTACTAGAATTTTCTTAATAAATTTTCCAAGTTTTTTTGCACTTGAGTAGATTTAGCATTGTCATTTGAAATTATTTTCATTTTAATCACATTTAAATTTAATTTAAAAACTACAAATAGCAGAGACAAAACACAGCTCCCAGGTGGTGATCAGATGAGATAATAGAAGTAAAACTGCAAACTCTAAAGGGATGTAAATTGTCAGTTACCATTGTAAGTAAAACAACTTTTCGATAACACTAATCATTTCAGAGCCTTGATTATTCTTTTATATAGGTGTGCTATAGAGTGCCTAGGCACACATACACATGCATATCTAGTATATATGTGTATATATGTATATATAACATGTGGAATATTGCCTCATTTTAAAATATTGTTTAAAGTAAAATCTAGTTAAGTTAAAATTAAGTTTATCTAACCTTTAGTTTCTTAGTTTCAATAAAAAATAATGCCCTTTATATGCAGTATGTTCTCTTTTGATCATCTTGAGAAGATGCAAAGAGACTCAGAAAGGACTTTACAGTTACTTTAAAAAGTAACAGAACCATGTAGAGTCCAATCTAGGTCTGATAAATGACTCCTAAACCAGTGGAGGACTCTTTACTTACAGTTTGCTGTTGTATATTCTTTTACTGATTCTCCTTTATTCAGTTTTAATTGAATAGAAACTTTTTCATAGTAATATATAGTTTTAATGTGTTATTTTTTACAGTTGCATAACTCAGATATTAAATGTTTCCCACATGATATACTCTTTGCTTAAGAATAGAAACACATACATATTCCTAAATTTTATCTGTTCTCCAGAACAGGACTTCAGCAGCACATACACAAATAAGTCAACACAAAATATTTACAAAATAGAGTGGTTTGAGGAAAACAAATGGAGGGAAAAGTATCTTGTGGTGAGTGATTCCTAAGCAGACACTTGAGGCAAAAGTTCATCAAATGCATTATTGTACTTCAGTATATTTATAACTCCTTTAAGGGTTCATTATTATATATAGTAGAATTATAAACATCCTTATTGAAGATTTGTTTCTTTTCAATTACATCATTGGAATATATTTATTTCCCCAGTGATCCTAAGATCATATATATATATATATATATATATATATATATATATAAATGATTAAAAGATCAGTTTTATGGACCTTGCTAGGTTAATAAATTTTCCCCTGGAAAATGTTTTATGTTGCTACCAACAATATTTTATGTATTTGGCTCCAACAACATTACATTTTATGAACTTTGCTCATTTTGACATTTTAAAAGAAGTTTAAATGTTGCTGCAATTTTCTGGTAGAGAGGAGAATGGCATTTTTCATTTTCCAATCATTGTATGGAGGTGTCCATGGTTTCTTAATGTCTTTGCCACTGGAACACAAACTTTGGCAGGTTCTGTCAACATGAAAAGGCCTTTGATGTGTTGCTCTACATATAAACTTTAAGAGAAGCAGTCTAGATGTGTACAGTATTCCTCACAAGTGCTGAATTAGGCACAGAATCCATTAGCTACATAAAAAGAATACCACATAATTGTTTTAGCATTTCATTAATAGTGAGTCTGCACATTTTTAGATGTTTAATAATTGGTTTTGAAGCTGACGAATTGTTCAGATTTTGATTAAGTTCTCCATTGGAGATTGGTAATTGCTCTCATAGTTATATTCAATACTCTATACATGAATATGTCACTTTTTTATTTGCCAGAATGCATTCACATCATTCTGTATTTAATTTGTGAGTTCAATTACATCAGCTCCTTACTAGAACAAAATAACAATTTTTAAAAGGTAAATAGTATATAAGGGAAGGAAAAATAAATTTAATAATAGTTAATTTCTGTTCATTTGATTTTTCTACTACCTTACTACTTAAAGACTATATCCTTTAGAGTGAACATAAGAGAGGAGACATCAGTCGACTAAACCTCATTTGGGTTCATTTCCCAGGTGCTCACACTGTAAGCTTATTGATTAAGCATGATTCTAAAATCAAAGTTTGGACCATGTATTCCTTTGATCTTGGGCTAGTAGAATAATAGTCTCAGTTGGCCATTTGGGGTCATCTAGAAGGCTTCTGCTGTATTGACTCTGACTTGCTTATATCCTCTTTTGCCTTGTGGTAAAATAGAAAAAAGAAAGGCTTTCTAATATAATCACAATTATTTTTATGAAGCCCTTATGAGAGGGTTCCTCTCCTCTTCCAACCCTGCCTCCAAGCTCCTCCTCCCCCAATAAATATAAGTTTTTCTACCAGTTAAGCTTTTTAAAAAAATACATCTTTTTTTTTTTGGTTGTTCTTTTCTACTACTGGAAACCTCTTTAGATTGATAACTCCTTGGATGTGGTGAAAAATAAAACTTACATTCATTTGTTTCCATAACAACTATCTTTACTGTGATACAAACTGTTTTCTTTTAGAGATCCCTAACCCCTTTTCAACTACAGTTGTTTAAAATGTATAAAATGTTTCACCTGGTTTAAGGGATTTCCAAGGATAAATTTGGTTATAGACAGTTCCTGAGAAAGATGAAACTTCATTGTATTGTGAATATTTTCCTGCTCTTGTTTTTCTTTATCTTTATTTGGTCATTCTCTTAATTTAATTTTTTAATGATATCATCAAACTCAGGAACTTCAATTCTTGACTAGCAAAAGAATAGAGAAAACTGCCATACTTCTGATAAGTTCTGTTCTTTTATTTTCTTAAATTTTTATTTTTGCTTATGATATTAATCATAAGTGAGTTGTGTTATATAGTATGAAGAAAAAATGAAAATCTCATTTTTCCTTATTGTTATCAGTGATTAGAAGGTACTCATAAAGATCAAGATAGAAATGCTTCTCTATTTGAAGTGATTTCTGAAGGAGCATATTGGTCAATGATAAAATGCAGAAACTTGCAAATCTCTGTTAAAAAGTATGAAAAATTAAACATGAATAGGAAACATGAATTGGAAGTTATCATTTGAAAAGACAGATCAGAGAGCAAGGGCAATTGATTCCTGGAAGTGGGTCCCATGTTAATGCAGACAGCCAACAAATGGAACCCAAACTAGCTATTTGTCTAGGTATTTGGACAAAGATGGAAATGGTGAATGTAAGGTCATAGATTCTTTTATTTGTTGAATTTATATTATATTAGGGAAAGAGATGACAGATTTGAATATGGATGTTCAATTTTCCCAAACCATTTCATGTGCTGGAAGCTCTATTCTGTCCTTTGACCTATTTTTATTTTGGTTCATCTTATGCCCTATATCCATTTCCCACCCCAACCTCCCTAAAAAAGTCTAATGGATTTACTTTACCTACAAGGAAATGGATTTGCAGAATATTTTTTTTTTACTTTGCCCTTGCCTGGCCCAATCAAGATTGAAGCATAACTATAATATAAAATATAAACCACATATTAAAAGTAAAAGTTATGTTCTGCAACAGAAACAGTGAAAAAGAATTATGCACACACAAAAAAGAGTACCTTGAAAGTGAAACTTAAAAACAGAGGAATTCTTTTTTAGAACAGGCACATTTTATAATCAGGGAAACAGAAACTTCTCCACACTGCCTTCTCTAACTGGCAAAAAGTATCATTGCTGGGGTAATGAAGTATTAAAAAATTATTCTGGGGCAGCTCAGTGGCTCAATAGATAGAGAGCCAGAGATAGAGATGGGAGGTCCTGGGTTCAAATTTGATCTCAGACACCAGCTGTGGGACCCTGGGCAAGTCACTTAACCTTAGTTGCCTAGCCCGTACCACTTTTGCGCTGGAACCAATATACAGTATTGATTTTAAGACTCTTGGAAAATGCCGATTTTTAACATGTTGATCCTTGTACCCTGTTCAAGTCCTAAGCAGTGAGCAAAGAACCACAGTGAAGTAATCTGCTCACTCCCACATGACAGCAGAATGCCTGGGATGGTAAAGCTCAAGGCAGGGAGATTGCCCAGCCTAGGCCACTTGGCAGGGGCAGGGAAGCAGTAGATGGGGACCATCCCAGCCCACAAAACAGTGGGGGGAGTGGTAGCACAGTGTGCTGAATATAGCTGGACAAAACAGCTGCAAATATCCCAAGAACAAACCATCAGGGCTACCTTCTTGACAGACATTCTGTGAAGAAGGGTAGCAAGTCCTCAAGTTCCAGAAAAGAGTACTCTTTAAGCCTCGAACAGTGTACTCTCTACTCCAGGACCCAGGTCGGGGTGGGGGACACTAGAAAGATGACAAAAAAAAAGGTGGGGGGGAGTTTCACTGGAGAAAACTCCTTGGGGAATAGAATCAACCAAATGGAGATGGAGGCCCCTCCCCCTAAAAAAACTGAAGAAAATAACTCTTTAAGGAGTAGGATTAGCCAAATGGAAAAGGAAACACAAAAAAGCAAGGAAGAAATTAATTTCCTAAAAATCAGAATTGGACAAATAGAAGCTAGTGAAACCACAAGACAGAAAACAAAATTTAAAAAGTGAAAAAATAGAAGAAAAGCTAAAATACCTCTTTGGAAAAATGACCAACCTGGGAATTAGATCCAAAAAAGGTAATCTAAGACTCATCAGAATATCTGAAAGATTACAAGAAATCAACAGGGGAAAATACCCTGATATCCTAGAATAAGAAGGAAAAATAGAAATAGAGAATGCACTGATCACCTCCTGAAAAAGACCCCAGAATAAAATAGCGAAATTCCTGAACATCCAAGCCAAGAAAAAAGTACTAGAATCTGCCAGAAGGAAACAATTCAAAGATTGAGGAACCACAGTCAGGATTACACAGAATCTAGCAATTTGTACAGGTCCAGAAGGCATGGAATATGATATTCTGTAAGGCAAAGGATCTAGGACTACAACCTAGAATTACCCAGAAAAACTGGGCATAATTCTCTAAGGGTGAAAAATGGATATTTAATGAAATAGAGGAATTTCAGACTTTCCTGACCAAAAAACCATAGCTGAAGAGAAAATTCGATGAGCAAATTTGACACTCAAGAGAAGTATAAAAAGGTAAAGTGAAACTTGAGATTTTTGATACGGTTGAACTGAGTACATTCATCCCTTTGATGGTGATAATTGAAATAATTAAGATATCTAAGGCAAGGTTCTTAAAGCATTCAGGATGCCTAAAGTACCTAAGATACTTAAGAACTTTATCACCATTAAACTAAAACAAAGAATTATACATAGAAAGAAGGAAGGAAGCTAAATAATATGGACTTTTTTTTTAAGGGGCATATGAGAAAAAGGAGTACATGAGAAAAAGAAAAGGATAGAAGGGGTAAACTACCTCATTAAGAGGCACAAAGAGGCAAATACAATGGAGGAGTTGGATGAATGGCTATGATTAAAACTTACCTTATTCTATAGGGAAGTAGAAGGGTAGAAAGAATAAGGAGAAGAATGGATGGACAAAAAGGAAGGTGAATTGGAGAATTGGTTGTCAAAAGTAAAAATCTGTGAATAGGGACAAGCTAAAAAGAGAGAGAGAAGAAGAAATGGAAAATAAGGTGAAGGGAAATGTACAATTAGTAACCATAACTATGAATGTGAATGGGATGAACTTATCCATGAAATGGAAAAGGAAAGCAGAATGAACTAAACACCAAAACCCTACAATATGTTGTCTAGAAGAAACATATTTAAAACTGGGAGACCCACAAGATAATAAGAGGCTAGTACAAAATTTATTATGCCTAAGCTAAAGTAAAAAAAGCAGGGGTAGCAATCATGATTTCAGACAAAGCAAAGTAAAAATTGATCTAATCAGAAGAGATAAGGAAGGAAATTACATCATGATAAAAAATATCATACATTGTTTCATTAAACAATATCAGTATTAAATATATACACACCAAATGGCACAGCATCCAGATTCCTAACGGAAAGTTATGTGAGTTACAGGAGGAAATAAAAAGCAAGACATTATTAGAGGAGCCCTTCAACCTTCCCCTTACAAAATTAGATAAATCCAATTAAAAAAATAAACTAGAAAGAGGTTGGTCATATAAAACTCATATCCAAATGTAGAAATGCAAAATGCATACTTCTTTTTTTTTAAACCCTTACCTTCTGTCTTGGACTTGATACTGTGTATTGGCTCCAAGGCAGAAGAGTGGTAAGGGTAGGCAATGGGGATCAAGTGACTTGCCCAGGGTCACACAGCTGGGAAGTGTCTGAGGCCAGATTTGAAACTAGGACCTCACATCTCTAGGCGTGGCTCTCAATCCACTGAGCTACCCAGATGCCCCCCAAATGCATACTTTTCAAACCATAATGCAATAAAAATTAACACTCAACAAAGGGCACCATAAAGAAAGACTAAGATTTAATTGGAACCTAAGCAATCTTATCCTAAAGAAAGAATTTCAAGGGAAATAATGGAAAAAAAAAGGTGAGGGAAGGTGGCTTAGCAGTACCAGATATTAAACTATACTATAAAGTGGTAGTCATCAAAACAATGTGGTACTGGCAAAGAGACAGAAGGAAGGATCAGTGGAATAGACTAGGGTTAAGCAACCTCAGCAAGACAGTCTACTATAAACCCAAAGAACCCAGCTTTGGGAACAAAAACCCACTATTTGAAAAAAACTCCTGGGAAAATTGAAAAACAATATAGGAGAGATTGGGTCTAGATCAACATCTCACACCCTATACCAAGATAAATTCAGAATGGGTGAATGACTTGAATATAAAGAAGGAAACTATAAACATGTTAAGTGAACACAGAATAGTATACTTGTCAGATCTCTGGGAAAGGAAAGATTTTAAAACCAAGCAAGAGATAGAAAAAATTACAAAATGTAAAATAAATAATTTTGACTACATTAAACTAAAAAGGTTTTGTACAGACAAAACCAATGCTACCAAACTAGAAGAGAAATAACAAATTGGGAAAAAATCTTTATAACGGAAAACTCAGACAAAGGTCTAATTACTCAAATATACAAGGATCTAAATCAAACAAAATCAAGCCATTCCCCAATTGATAAATGGGCAAGAGACATGAATAGGCAATTTTCAGATAAAGAAATCAAAAGTATCAATAAGCACATGAGAAAGTGTTCTAAATCTCTAATTATTAGAGAAATGAAAATCAAAACAACTCTGAGGTATCACCTCACACCTAGCAGATTGACTAAAATGACAGCAGGAATGAGTAATGAATGTTGGAGGGGATGTGGCAAAATTGGGACATTAATGCATTGCTGGTGGAGTTGTGAATTGATCCAACCATTCTGGATGGCAATTTGGAACTATGCTCAAAGGGCTTTAAAAGACTATCTGCCTTTTGATCCAGCCATACCATTGCTGGGTTTGTACCCCAAAGAGATAATAAGGAAAAAGACTTGTACAAAAATATTTATGGCTGTGCTCTTTGTGGTGGCAAAAAATTGGAAAATGAAAGGATGTCCTTTGATTGGGGAATGGCTGAACAAATTATGGTATCTGTTGGTGATGGAATACTATTGTGCTGAAAGGAACAAAGAACTGGAGGAATTCCATGTGAACTGGAATGACTTCCAGGAATCGATGCAGAGTGAAAGGAACAGATCCAGGAGAACATTGTACACAGAGACTGATACACTGTGGTACAATCAAACATAACAGACTTCTCTACTAGCAGCAATGCAAGTATCCAGAGCAAGACTGAGGGACTTAAGAGAAAGAAAACTAGCCACATTCAGAAGAAGAACTGTGGGAGGAGAAACACAAAAGAAAGGCAACTGTTTGAACACATGGGCTGATGGGGATATCATTTGGGGATGTAGACACTAAGCGATAACTCTAGTCCAACTAGCAATAATATGGAATTAGGCCTTAATCAATGATACATGTAAAACCCAGTGGAATTATGTGATGGCTAAGTGGAGTTAGGGGGGTTTGGAGGAGAGGGAAAGAACATGAAACGTGTAACTACAGGAAAATATTCAAAATTAAAATAAAAAAAAAAAGAAAAAAGAAAACCAAATTTCTAGTATCAAAAATGGAAAAGATGAAATCACAACTAAAGAAGAAAGTAAAACAATGATTGAAAGTTATTTTGCCTGATCATATGCCAATAAATCTGACAATTTAAGTGAAATATATGAATATTTACAGAAATAAATTAATAAAAGAGGAAATAAAATACTTAATCCTATCACAGAAAAACAATTCAATATACCATCAAAGAACTCTCTAAGTAAGAGTCCAAGGTCAAATAGATTCACAAGTGAATTTTACCAAACTTTTAAAGGACAACTTCAAATGCTACACAAACTATTTAGAAAAATAGGAGAAGGAATCCTGCAAAACTTTTTTTTAATGAAGCAAATATAGTATTGATACCTAAACCAGGAAGACAGAAAACAGGAAGAAAATCATAGACCAATCTTCTAATGAACATTGATGTAAAAAGTTAAATTGACAAGAATAATATACCATGATCTTGTTGGTTTTATACCATGGATGGTTCAATATTAGTAAAACCATCAACATAATTGACCATATCAATAACAAAACCCACAGAAATGGCACTATTATTTCAATAGATGCAGAAAAAGCATTTGACAAAAAACAATACCCATTCCTTATAAAAACAATAGAAAAATAGTGAATTAAAGGGATTAATGGCATCTCTAAAACCATCAGCAAGCATTATCTGTAATGGGGAAAAAAACAGATCCTTCTCAGTAAGGCTATTTAATATTGTACTCTAGAAATGCTCACTATAGCAATAAGAGCAGAAAAAGAAGTTGAAGGAATTAGAGTAGGCTCACTTTGCAGACAATATGATAGTATACCTAGAGAACCATAGAGAATTTACCAAGAAACAAAACTCATTTTGCAGACAATATGATAGTATACCTAGAGAACCATAGAGAATTGACCAAGAAACTAATAAAATAATTAACAACTTCAGCAGAGTCATAGGATACAAAATAAATTCATATAAATCACCAGCATTTCTGCTTACCACCAACAAAATCCAATAGCAAGAGATAGAAAAGGAAATTCTATTCAGAATAATTCCAGGCAATAATAAAATACCTGGGGAGTTAACCTATTAAAACAAGCCCAGCAACTATGTGAACACAGTTACAAAACACTCTTCACATGAATAAAGTAATTAGAGACAATTGGGAAAATATTAATTGCTCAGGTCTGGTGAAATCAATATACTAGAAAATGACAATTCTATCCTATCCAAATTAACTTATCTCTTCAATGCCATACCATTCAAACTACCCAAAAATTATTTCATAGAACTATAGGAAAAAACAAGGTTCATCTGGAAGAACAAAAGGTCAAAAATAGCCAGGGAATGAATGGGGAAAAAATATGGAAGGCCTGGTTGTCCTGTAAATCAAATTCCCATATTAAGTGGTAATCATCAAAACAATCTGGTATTAGCTAAGAAATAGAGTGGTGGATTAGTGGAGTAGATTAGGCAATTAACATATGGCAATTTAGTGTTTGATAAACCCAAAGATCCATGCTTTGGGAAAAAGAATTCAATATTTGACAAAAACTGCTGGGAAAATTGGAAAGCAGTATGGCAGAGATTAGGCATGGACACCATTCACCAAGATAAATTCAAAATGGATACTTGGGCAGTTAAGTGGCTCAGTGGATTGAGAGCCAGGTATAGAGATAGAGATGGGAGGTCTTAGGTTCAAATAGGGCCACAGACACTTTCTAGCTGTGTTGCCCTGGGCAAGTCACTTAATCCCCATTGCCTGTCCCTTACTGCTCTTCTGCCTTAGAACCAGTACATAGTATTGATTCTAAGATGGAAAGTAAGAGTTTATTTTCTTTTAAGTGGCTACTCGATCTAAAAATAAAGGGGAACACATAAACAAATTAGAGAAATATGGTGAAGTTTATCTGTCAGACTTATGGATAAAAGAAGAATTTATTGACTGAAAGAAGACATAGAGAACTTTACAAAAATGTTAAATGAAACATGTAATTTTGCTTAAATTAAAAATTAAAAAGGGGTTGCACAAATAAAACCAATGCAACCGGGATTAGAACAGAAGCAACAAATTTTGGGGGAAATTTTATAATAAGTACATATATATAATTTATAAAACAAGTATCTCTGACAAAAGCCTTATTTCTCATATATAGAGAACTGAGTCAAATTTATTAGAATACAAAGCATTCCCCAATTGAGAGATGATCAAAGGACATGAACAAGCAGTTCTCAGAGGAAGAGATTAAAATTATTAACAATCATATGAAAAAATGCCCCAAACTACTATTGATTAGAGAAATACAAATTAAAAGAACTCTGAGATACCACCTCAAATCTACCTGATTGGCTAACATGACCAAAAAAGAAAATGATAAAAGTTGGAAGGGATGTGGGAAAATTAGGACACTCATATACTGTTGGTGGAATTGTGAATTGATATTCTAGAGAGCTGTATGGAACCAAGCTCAAAGGGCATCAAAACTATGCATATCTATTGACACAGAAATACTGCTAGATCTTTATCCCGAAGAGATCAGAGATAAAGGAAAAGGACCTACCTGTATCAAAACATTTTTAGTATCTCTTTGTAGTGACAAAGAATTGGAAATTGGGGGTTGATTGGATGAGTAAGTTGTAGTATATCATTTTAATGGAATACTGTTGTGCCATAAGGATTGATGAATGGGATGAGTTCAGAAAAACCTGGAGCTGAAGGAGTATAATATATAATATATGGTAACAAATATACAATGATCAACTGTGAAGAACTAAACCAGTGATGATGAACCTATGGAATGAGTGCCAAAGATGGCGCCCATAGCGCTTTCTGTGGGCACATGACCACCGACAGAGGGACTTAGGAGGAGCTGTGCCCCTCCCCCTCTCCACTGTGCCTGACAACATTTTTTCACATCTGCTCCTCTGCCCAGCAGGCAATGGGAGTGTGTCCTTGGGCTGCTCACAAGCAGCACTCAGGTCATACCCCTCCCCCTCTCTGAGGACATTCCTCACTTCACCCACCCCTCTGCTGAGTAGCCTAATGGGAGTTCTTTCTCTCTCCCTTGTGTGGAGGGAGGGGCACAGCATGCTGTCACTGGGGTCTGGGAGTGAGGTGGGGCCAGGGCCTGGCACTCATCTCTAAAAAGTTTGCCATCACTGGACTAAACTATTATCAGCAAAGCAAATCTCTATGATAGCTTCAAGGGACTCATAAAGAAAATTCCGTCTGCCATCTTCCGCTATATTTTCCTTCAGGAGATTCCTATTTATGTGTGATGTATCTTCTGTCATACATGACCTAAGCAATATGTAATATGTATAACATGAAAGTATGGATATAACCTATATCCGGTTATTCACCACCTAAAAGAGTGTAGGGAGAGAGAAAATCTGAATTTTGAAATGTCAAAAAAAATTGTCGGGGCAGCTGGGTAGCTCAGTGGAGTGAGAGTCAGGCCTAGAGACAGGAGGTCCTGGGTTCAGACCCGGCCTCAGCCACTTCCCAGCTGTGTGACCCTGGGCAAGTCACTTGACCCCCATTGCCCACCCTTGCCAATCTTCCACCTGTGGGACAATGCACCGAAGTACAAGGGTTTAAAAAAAAAAAAAAAGAAAAAAAAAAAGAAAAAATTGTCATTAATTGTTTCTATGTGTAACTGAAAAAATTTTTTTTAATTTTATAACAAAAAAATAGCCAGTTCATTTTTTTGTTGTTTATAAAGTAAACTGTATCAGTCATTTCTGAATTTTTGTTTCTAAATTTGATTAACCCATGTGCCATTTCCTCCAGACATCTGGTTGTGGATCTCAGATTTAGCAACTCATCTGATACTTTTTTATAACAATGCTACTCTTCCACCTCTAAGAGCTCACTGATTATATAATTTGCCTCTTCTCTATGAAATGAACTTGTTCTTAGTCTGACATCCAACTGACTTCAATTTACCTAATCCATTATTTGTCCTAGCTATGAATGACTGACTGATATATCCAATTTAGACACCATATTTAAGCACTTCCTTATTCCTTTTACTAAGAACTTAACATTTTTTCTGCTTAATGCTAATTCTTTCTAATATCAATCCAACCATTTTCATACAATCATTAAGATCATATGAGGACATTATAAGATCATTATTAAAAAGAATATTAAGGCTATTAATTATTATTAAGTCTAATCCCCCTATTTTATAGATCAGTAAAAGGAAGCAAAGAGATCTTAGTCACTGGCTCAGAGTCCCATAGCTCATAGCATATATGAGGTGAGATTTGAACCTGTTTTCCTGATTTCAAGTCTAGTGCCCTATCTACTATACCATAATGTTCTGTTCTCCCTTTTTAAAGGAGGCAAATTATTATTGGAGAAATTCAGAACCAAAAATTATGCTATATAACTGTAATTTTTCCATTGTGTTATTGATGTGATTCTTGGTTCTTCAACTAACTATGCAAACAGTTAGCTGGCACCAACTGCCAGCCAATGGCAAATTCATCCAAGCTTGGTAAGATTTCTAAGGTCTATATACATATTTATGTGTGAGTGGTGGATAAGAAACAGCTTTAGCTGAATTTGAAGAGGTTTATCATATGCAGTAAGATGAATTATCTGCCACTGCAACTGTTTCAAATGTGATTTCTGTTTGCGTCCCCCAAGGAAAGCCCAGATCCTTAAAGCATCCAATTAAAACCAGTACTTTACAAGTATTTGTCCTTTTCATTGATCTTGGTGATTTCCTAGCATTCTGTTCACAATGGGTTTCCTAAACTTTTCCCATTCTTTTCAAGTTTCCAATCCCATTCTTCCCATCTCTTAAACTCTGAAACCTTACTGAAGAGATATTTTGTCTTCCCTTTACTTTTTCTTATCTGATAAATGTATAAGCATCCTATTCTATATGCCATTGGCCCATTGAAAACTATGCTTTCTAATTGATTACAATGAACAACCTATTTCTTTATATACAGTTAATGTAACCATCATATTTAGAGTAATCGATTTCATACATTATGCACTTTATGGAAAATGAAGAGCTTTAACCTAAACTTTTGGCAGTTTGATGTTGTTCTTTTTTAAATTCTTCCTATTATTTGATAAAAGCTAGAAAACAAATTTCCTAATGTCACCCAACCTTTCTGGATCACTCTGTGGAGAATATCCATGTGGAAATTTCCTCCCTCCATCTGTTTGCAGTTTTAGTAAGTTGCTAGAGATTTTAAGTGCTTAAGTGGCTTGCCCATTCTTGATTATATAGCTGATAGTGTCAGGACCTAGGCCTTCTGACTCCAAATCCATTAGTGGGCCATAAAAAGCTAAAGCTTTAAGATTTCACTTGAAATTTTGTTGAATGTATATAACATTTAACTGATTTTGAGCTTACAGACTACTACTAAACCCCCCAAGATTTAATAACTGTTGGGTAAATGTGCTTTTCCCATCCTGTATAAAATTAACTTTAAATTCAAGCATAGAATTTTACATTTATCTCTGTTAAACTTCATCTTATTAACTGGCTGGTAGCTCTATACTACTCCAACATGTTAGCTATACCACCCAGCCACATGTTTTGTATAAGTATATCAAATATGATCTGGAATAATCCTACATTCACAGATAAAAAATGATAAATAGTACAAGACCAAAGACCAGATCTCAAGGAATTTGGCCTTCAAGTTGACTGATGAGTTAACTTGGTAGTCAATGGATTTGATCTTTTTAGAACAGTCCTGACATAATGTAATTATACATGCATTTAGCCTATGTCTTATTATTTTGTCTACAAGAATAGCATGAGAATTTACTGGTGGAGCCTAGAATCTTGTAATCAGAGAGGAAATCATCTGCATGTACATATTATGCATATGTAATCTCCCAGTACTCAATGCTTATTTAACATTCATTTTAGCTAAGATTTGTTCACACACCACAAAGAGGCTTTTAAAAAAGTATTTTGCTGAAATGCAGTAATTCAGTTCTGTTCCATTCCCTGATTAGTAGTCTAAGTTACTGTTACTTAGTTGTTTTCAATTGTATCTGACTCTTTGTCACCTTTTGATATGCTCTGGAATTGTCTCAGGAATTGAAGTCAGACTTTTTAGCCTATAGATTTCTATCACTGTTTTTTTTAAGTTTGTTTTTTTTTTTCAATTTCATATAAAAACAGTTTTTGACATTTTGTAATTCAAATTCTCTCCCTCTTTCCCCCTACTGCTTCCCCTCCCCAGGTGGTAAGTAGTCTGATATATACATTATGCCAGTGCTTTCAGGCAATATATATATTTCCATAGTCCTCATTCCATGACAGAAGGCACATGTCACACATTTAATAAAAAACACTTATAAAGGAAATAAAAGTAAAAATAAAACTCCAACAGTTCCTTTTTTGCAAGTCACTGAGTGAACATGGAAAATTGGAGAATGTAGCAGAAAACAAATATGCTAGCTTTCAGAAAAGGAAGATCTTATTTTAAATTACAGCTGCCAGTAATTTCAATATTCTAAAGGTATTTGAACTCCTTTGAACTTGGTGACCCCAAAGGAAGGTCACTCCTTTCTTGTGATTCCCTCAAGTATTTTGAGATTCATTGCCCTATTAAAAAGATTCTCATAGAGAAAAGGGAAATTAAATTAAAAAATATTTCTGCTTTGTTACTCTTATCTGTCACATCCACTTTGAATAGTGACCTTATGTCATTTGATGCCCCTTTTGCCCCCAGCAAAACTTTTATTTTTTTAAATAGACTGGCTCTTCCAATATTTTCTGGGCCATAGAAATATTTAATTGATGGAGCCAATTTAAAATTAAATTAATTATTTAATTAGATTAATGGGTAATAAGAGTAATGTAAAATTAAATAATATAAATTGAATTTTATATTCTTTAGTGATATGTCCAGTGTACCTGTGTTTTGTCTTTCTCTGACTTGTTTATGTTAGGAATATATTTGTCTCTTGGTAGTGCTTTCTTTCTAATTTTTGAAATAATTTTATTAATATTAGTTATTTATTTATCCATCATTCATTCACTCATTTTTATTTATTTGTTATTTATATTAGTACTAATTATTATCTTCAAGTTTGATAGGATTCTCCTATGAATCCATTAGGACCAGGAACATTTTTTTTCCTTGATAGTTCTTTATAATAACATTCAGTTGGTCAGTCATGTCCAACTCTTCCTGACCTGTGAACTGTAGTACAACAATAATTCAATAACTGCCCATAGGGATTTTTTGGCAAGGATAGAGTAGTTTAGCATTTCCTTCAGTGAATTAAGGCAGAGGATAAATGATTTGCCCCAGGTCACACAGCTAGTAAGTGTCTGAGGTCACATTTGAACTCAAGTCTTCTAGACTCTTGTCGCAGCAAGCTATCCAGTCATTTATTTGCATCCAGACCTTTTATAGATAGTTCTGTTTTTTTTTTTCTCTCAAGATTGGATTACTTAAATTCCATATTTGGTCCTTTTTAGTTTTTTCTTTTTTTTTTTTAAACTTTACCATAAATTTTCTTTACTTCTATTTTTCAATGATCTTTGACTTCATTAGATGGATATTTGCTTTACCAACTTTGACCACAACTCCTCTATTTCTTAGAGGGCAGGTTTTTGTTATTTTGTTTGTTTTTAGTGTCTTAAAGTATTTCTCTATTTCATTTGTTTTCAGTTTTTTTCATATGAGACTGCATAGAAATTCCAATTTAAAAAATGTCTCAGATTTTGCTATGATTTCAACTTGTTCATTTGCCATTTTGTTCATTGGATTTTCTGCCTTTTTAAATCAAATTGGCTATAGATTTATCAGTTTTATTAGACTTTTACAAGAATCTGCTTTTAGTTTAATTGATCATGTTTGTAGTTTTTTTGTTTTGTTTTTGGTTTCCAGATTATCTCTTTCTTCAGAAATTTAATAGGCCTTTTGTACTTATTTTAGGTTATTTGCAGCATTTCTAATATTATTAAATGAATACTCATTTTATTCTTAACTTTTCTACTTTGTTACTGTATGTTTTAGGGAAATACATATAACAATGTCAGCTCATTTTTGTTCGCATTTTTCCAATTATCTAATATGTACTTTTTTTTTATTTTAGGAAACTGATATTGATGATAAATATGGAGATTTGGATTCCAGAACAGATTCTGACCTTCCAGAAGTTCCACCATCCTCAGACAGAACCCCTGAAGTGCTTAAGAAAGCTCTGTCTGGCTTATCTGCAAGGTATGATTGAATAAATACTTAATACTAGTGCACTTAATTGACTCTTTGGATCATATAGCATCATTTTGAAGTTTCCTCAAACTTATCTCTGCAAAAGGAATTATGTTTATGGTTAATAATATCAAAGTCATCCTTCGAATGGAATCAATCCATTTTCATTACAACTAAAAGCATTGGGTTATCCAGTAAAATATGATTATCTAGTAAAATTAATACTTTTCATCTTACTTTTTCTTTTTCCTTCTCTCCCATTCTCCATTTTAAAGATCATCAAACTCCTTATCTAAGCTGTTTTACCCAAGGTCACAGTAACAGAGATTGATGACTAGAGTTCATATTTGTGCATTTGCATGCATTTTTTAAATTTTGAGGCCAATGCTTTTTTAAACTTTTTTTCAATTAATGTAGAAACAGTTTTTAATAGTTTTAGTTTTCTAATGTTTTGCAATTCAGATTCTCTCCCTCCCTCCTTCCATTCCCCTTCTCAAGGTGGTAAATAGTTTGATATAAATTATATCAGTGGTTTCATACAGTACATATTTCCTTATTCCCTATGCTGTGACAAGACACATATTACATATACAGTAAAAAAGCTTAGGAAGGAAATAGTGAAAGATGGCATGCTTTGATTTGTAGTCAGATTCTTAACACTTCCTCCTTTGGCTGTGGATAGCATTTTTTTTTTTTTTTAAGTCACGAGTCCCTTGGAGTTATCTTAGAATCTTGTTTTGCTGATAATAATTTAATCCTTCACAATTAGATCATCATAATTCAATATTTCTGTTATTGTTTAATGTTTACACTATTCTCCTGGTTCTTCTCACTTCACTCTGCTTCAGTTCATATGAATCTTAACAGGTTTTTTTTGTTTTTTTTTAAACCCTTACCTTCCGTCTCGGAGTCAGTACTGTGTATTGGCTCCAAGGCAAAAGAGTGGTAATGGTAGGCAGTGGGGGTCAAGTGACTTGCCCAGGGTCACACAGCTGGGAAGTGTCTGAGGCCAGACTTGAACCTAGGATGTCCCATCTCTAGGCTTGGCTCTCAATCACTGAGCTACCCAACTTCCCCCTTTAACAGGTTTTTCTGAACTCATCCTGTTCATCATTTTTTTTTATGGCACAATAGTAATTCCATTACAATCACCTACCACAATTTGTCCAGCCATTCCCTAATTGATGGATACTCCCTCAACTACCAATTCTTTACCACTACAAAAAGTTCTGCTAAAAATATTTTTATACAAGTAGGTCCTTTTCCCCTATCTCTGATCTTTTGGGATATTGACCACAAAGTAGTGGTATTACTGGGTCAACGGGTATGCATAGATAAAAAGGATCTTTGGGCATGGTTCCATATTGCTCTACAGAATGGTTGTGTTGATTCATAGTTTCACCAACAGTGTCTCAATTTGAGGCCAATGCTTTTTAAAAATATACTTTTTCATCATCATCACTATTATTACTTCCCAGGGACTTTGTCCCAAATTCTCACTAGTGTTTAATATATTTCTACTTTAATATATTTTAAAAGATAAAAAGCTCAACCAAGGAAAGCTAACTAACCTTAGTCAGAACTGACCACATATGCCTTATTTTGCAGCTGTGGTCTACCAACTGAACTAAAAAGGATTGTTCTGTGTTCTGTTTCAAAGTCATTCCTCTAGATTCAAAATTGGCCACTGCATTGATCAGAGGCATATGCTGTCTTTTATGCTCATTTTCCTTTACATTATGGTAGATATCACATAAATTGTTCTTTTTTAAAAAATATTAGATCAAGGGGCAGCTGGGTAGCTCAGTGGAGTGAGAGTCAGGCCTAGAGACAGGAGGTCCTAGGTTCAAACCTGGCCTCAGCCACTTCCCAGCTGTGTGACCCTGGGCAAGTCACTTGACCCCCATTGCCCACCCTTACCACTCTTCCACCTATGAGACAATACACCAAAGTACAAGGGTTAAAAAAAAAATTAGATCATACAAATCTTCCAGAATTTCTCTGAAGTCTTCATATTTAAATAGAAATGATAACATTTCCTATGGCAAAGCAACAGTACATTCATATGTCATAATTATTTAGTTATATCCTAAATGGAGGCACTATTTTGCTTCTACTTCTTTGTTAGCATAAAAAAATACTGCTATAAGCATTTGTCTATGTATGGTACCTTTGATTTGATTATTTTATCTCTTTGGAGTATGTGCTTAATAGTGGTATATGAGAAAATACACAGTTTAGTGACTTTTCTAGTATAATTTTAAATTACTTTTCAGAATGGTGGATCGGTTCCCAGCTCCCCCAAAAGTTTGCTAGTTCACTTATCTGAAACTCACAATTCAAATGAAACTCACAGATCTTTATTCAAATATACATAGGCAAAGATAGATAGGCCTTGCAGTATGTTAAAAATGAATACTTTCCCTTTTGCTTCATGTTACAACTTAAGCCCCTTTAGTAAACCTTCCAAAGTTACCAGTAAATTTTGGCTCAATTGCTATTTCATTTTGGGTCCAAGATATTGTCTGAGCAAGTATTTGAATATCCCTGTATATAGCTGATAGAGAGATAAGAGATTTTTTTCATCCTTATTGTCTATTGCCAATTGTCCCTCTTTCAAATAAATTTATATGTTAAATCCAGTATTATAAATTTTCATCTTTTTCTTTTCACACTTTTCCCACATGCTTCTGATATTTTAGCAAGTAGTATTGTCAGAACTGCCTATCAAATTAATGTTAAATGATTGGGGAGGTGGGTGTAGAGAAGCAAAATGGAGGGCAGCTATGTGGCTGCCAGGCCTCAAGACTGGAGGTCCTGGATTCAGATGTGGTCTCATACCCTTCCTCTGCCTAATTGTGTGAGTCTGGGCAAGTCACTTAACTTTTGCCTAGTCGATACATAGTATTGCTTCTAAAACAAAAGATAAAAGATGAAGAAAAAGGAAAACAATTTCTGAGTATGCTGCCATCTCTTTTCAGTCCCTTGGCATGGATAAAATATTGAAATTAGTGCCTTTTTCCAAATTGAAAAAAATTCTATGTCAGGGCTAAACACAGTTGCTTAAAATTTTTTTTCTTTAAAAAAAGAAACTAGCTCTTTCTCTTAAGATAATACTTTCATTGAGGGGGAAAATCCTTTAGAATATTTATATTTCTGTTGTGTCTGAATTCTGACTATTGGGAGAACCTCTACTTGTTAAAGGGCATATAGAGAGAACCACAGTGGGGAAGGAAAACTGAACTGGTTTCTTTCTGCTTTATGTAAAGGAAAGCAGGAAGCCAGAGTTCTAGGGAGCCTTGGCCTTTTTTTTTCTCATTGCTTTCCCTTAGTTATTTGATAAGTCACCTAAGTCATCAGCTTTAATTCATTTTTTGAAGTCATATAAAAAATTCTTAAGCATTAACCTCGCACTCTCTTTATCTCAAGCTTGGCCTTTGATTATGCTATTTCCTCTGGGCCTCAAATGTCTCTTCTCTCTGTTATATTTGTATTCATCCTTTAAATCTTACTTATTAAAGCTTCCTTAGTCTATCTTGCCCTCAGTCATTAATAACCTTCCCTCTCCTAGAGCTTAAAAGGATTGAACTTTACTTTGCTATTTAAAATTATACTTTGGATCAAAGGAAGTGCATTCAAAGAAAGACAAGCAGTATAGTTGGAGAGGAATACAGACTATATATGATGACTAAATATTCCAATTTGATGGGGGCATTGACTGGAGAGAAAATAGCATAAGACTAACTTCATATCATAAAAGAACTTGAACTCTAGATAAAGGAGTTTTAGCACTAGGGAGCTCTGTATTTTGAATATAGGAGCTAAAAGAATGATGTCTTACTGGTGGTATAAAGTGTGGATCATACGAAGGGTGAGTGGAGGCAGAAAGAATTTAGACTATTGAAATAATTCATATTGGTAATAAAAGGCCTGTGATTGTTAACAAAAGAATAGAGAAGAAGAGACAGATTTGAGATTGAAGAAAAAAGGATTTATTCTATAGTTATTGCCACTGATAGGATATAGAGGAGGGAAAGAAGAGTACAATGAAAACAAAGAATTTTGAACTTGAGATACTAAGTGAATGATTATTCTAGTAGCAGAAATAGAGTTTCAAGGGAGCTGGTATAATACAGGAAAGATATAACTAACTGTTTTAGAAAATGATACATTTGAGGTGTTAGTGGGACACTTGGTTAGAGAAGCCCTGTTGGCAGTTGGAAATTGGCTCTAGCTCAGGAAGAAATTCAGAGTTAGAGAGAACAAGATTGCTTGTATAAAGGTAAAGTGTAAGTCTTTGGAAATCAGATTAAGGGACTGTATGAGAGAGAAAAGGGCCAATGGATAGACTATAAAGGAAGTGCCTACATTAGGGATTGGAAAAAGTGGGGAAAGAAAAAGCAAAGAACCAGCCAAGGAAATGGAGAATTGGATAAGTTAAAAAAACAAACAAACAAAAAAAAAAAACAGGAAAAGTATGGCATCTCTGAAGCTAAGGGATGAGGGAGAGTTTCCAGTAGGAAGAATAGAAACATTTTTGAGGACAAAGGAATGAAATAAGATGATTCAATGGCAAAGAGTTCATTATTGAACTTATGTATGCTCTCATACTATCTCTTTCTCTCCCTCCCTCCCCTCCTTTCCTCTTTCCCCCTCAAAAAAGAAGAGGAACCAGAATATTGGGGGCAGAAGCTAGATGGTAAGAAATGGTAAAGAATTTTTAAAGTGAAGAACAGAAGAGTGAGATAGTCATTATGTGGTGTAGAAAGCTCATTGTAAGACCTTTCAAAGTACTGTGGAAATCTGAAAATGTAAGCAAATGGAACTTTGAACAGCATTTATATTAAGGAATGAGGAAGAAAGTGAGAAGCCTGGAACAAAAACCAGAGGAATTGAAGATGCATGATAGTAAGGAGATGATTGCTGGAGCAAGATCCCTTGGGAGGGCAGGAAAAGATAGAAATGGGGAATCAGGTAAAAAAAAAAGTGATACTTCCTCCTTTGGGAGAAGGAGGAAGATGGAAAGGCTGAGGTTGTGATATTGGAGGGAAATGATTTAAGGTAGTTGCCATCTGACCTCAATTTTGGTGAAATAAGATTCAATATTTGCTGTAAATATGGAATTTATTTGGGGTTTTGAAGAGAAGGAGAAGTTTAATAGATTCTGTGGAGGATGAGAAAAGTAATTAGGTATTAATGACTGATCTGACTTCTTGACCTCATAGTTCTTTGCTCTTCCTATTGTTGTTGGATATACGTTACCATGAATGGTAACAATGAATATATTAAGTGCTAGGAGGAATCCTGAAGACTAGGTTATCAAAGTCCTGCCCTTGCAGAACTTAAGACTTAAAAAACCACATAAGTAATGTCTTTGAGAGCATATTACATGGTAACTGTTGGTGTTTCCTTGTAGGTGGAAAAATTGGTGGATTCGTGGAATTCTTACTCTGACTATGATTTCATTATTTTTCCTGATCATCTACATGGGATCATTTATGTTGATGCTCCTTGTAAGTTTGCTACATACATTTTATGTGCATTCTGACTTTATTTTTCAACATATGTAATGATTAAAGTTATGTGAGTTAAGAGTATAAAGGAAGATATCCAATTTTTTAACCCTTACCTTCTAACTCAGAATCAATGCTAAGTTTCAGTTCCAAGGCAGAAGAGTGGTAAGGGCAGGGCAATGGGGGTTAAGTGACTTGCCCAGGGTCAAACAGCTGGGAAGTGTCTGAGGTCAGATTTGAACCTAGGAACTTCTTTCTCTAGGCCTGGCTCTCTGTCCACTAAGCCTTCCCCAGTCCAAAACTTGTTAAAGAAACATTGCATGTTTGTTAAAGAATCATTGCATGCTATAGGTTTTTTTTTTGTGAAATATGCTGGATCTCCTTTTATTTACAGAGTTCTTATGACCTAAACTTTGAATCATATGGTTGGAAAATTAAATCATATGATTGGAAAAAATTTTTAAATGCTCATTATTGATAAAGGGCTATAGTATTGGCAGGAGGAATATGTGTCTTTCTTACTGCAGTGTTTTTATAATTGTATTATAATTTTGTCCACTAGTTATTATTGTTTTATACTTTGAGACCTGTCATATCTATTATCTCACTGTTTGTAGCCTAGGTCCACCTTTTCAACCTGTTTGACTATGCTGCTAATATGGCAATGCATGTTACATACTGTGTCTATTACTTTAATCCCATTTTCCCCTGAGTACCTTAAGAACAAAAATTAAGAAATATTTTCGTTTTTATTTTGCTTCTAGTATCACTGTAGCATCTTTTAAAAAGTTTTTGTTGCAAATGTAGTGTGTGAGGTATTAAATTACAACTTCTTTTTGAGGGGGTGCATTCAAAATATTAACATTTGATAACAAACCATTTTTCAAACCTTTTCTCTTTTCTTTCTTTTTTTACCAATTACATGTAATAACAGATTTCCACAGTTATGTGATCCAAGTTATCTCCCTCCCTTCTCCCCTCCCCATTCCCAGAGCTGGCAAGCAATTCAATCTGGATTATACATGTGCAAAACCTATTTCCATATTTTAGAACCTTTTTTGCAAGTTGGAGACTTTACTAAATCTGGGTCCAAAACAGATTGTTCTGTTCCTCTGTGAACTCTAAACCACTTTGTGTGAAAAATAGTGGAACTTTTGAAAGTGAAGACTAGCTGTCATTGTTGCTGGTTCAGTTGTGTACTATGGTGTGTACAATCATTTACTGGCTTTTAGGATAATCGTATTCATTTAAAGTTCTTTGGACCTTCTTTCATTATGTTTAATGTTAAGTAGGGAAATACAATAAACTTTTAAAGCCGAAAAAGAGAAACATTGTAGAATGATCAAATACATTAATCTAGGACAGTCTCAAGGGATGCTATCCATATCAAGAGAAGGTGTGGGAGTAAGAAAAAGATGATTCATCACTTGTTTATTATATGGGTATGTGATTTGGGGTTTTGGTTTTAAAAGATTACACTATTACAAAAATGAATAATAGGAAAATAGGTATCAAGTGATAACACATGTATAACCCAGTAGAATTGCTTGTCAACTCCAGGAATGGGGAGGGAAAAGGAGAGGGAGAGAAAATGGATCCTGTAAACTTGGGAAAAAATTTAAAAATTAAAATAAAAAAATGAAGCCAAAAAAGATCATGTAGTCCAGCATCTTCATTTTACAAGTAAAGAAAATGAGGCCCATTGAAGCTGTAATATATATTATATGGCAGTCAGACAATGTAAATTCAATGAGCATAAGTTAATGCAGAATTATAGAAAATATATTTGAGAACATTTTAAAAAGTTTAGCTATGACTGTGCCCTTGCCCTCATGAAGGTTATATTCTAGAACATTGGATGGCAAACAGCCTGCTGGCCAAATCCATCCAGCGAAATCTTTTTTGTATGCCCCACAAGCTAAAAATGGTTTTTACATTTTTAAATAGTTTTATTGAAATGTAGTGATGGTCGTTCATAAATGTGCTGTCAGGGGTTACTTTCTTAGTACAAAGACAGAGCTGAGTAGTTGCAATGAAGACAATATGTGGCATTCTAATTGCTTCACACTGCTCCTTGACACACTATACAAATAGTAGTAACAATTAAAATTCAGCAGCATTTCAAGTGCTTTATATATCAATGCACCACAGCATTTTTTAAAACTGCTGGTACATACCCATTGTAATGAAACAAGAAGAAAAAAAAATTTGTGATTTTTTTTTTTTAACTTGGGACAGAGTTTGAAATTTTTTCTCAAAGAGAAGAACCACTTTCAACCATTGTTATTGAACACTGAATGGCTTTGGAAATTAGCTTTTGCTACAGATTTGGTGGGTAACTAGGTAATGCAGTGGAAAGAGTGGAATAAGAAAGACTCAAGTTCAAATCTGGCCTCATACACTTTCTAGTTATGTGACTCTGGGCAAGTCATTTAACACCATTTGCCTCCATTTCCTCATGTGTAAAAATGAGCTGGAGAATGAAATAGCAAACCACTTCAGGATTTTTGCCAAGAAAACTTAGAATAGAGAAGATACAACTGAAATGACTAAACAACAACAATAGACTTGGGAACATTTCTTAACGAACTCAGCCTAAAATTACAAAACAGCAGTTCTCTGTGAAACTTGGACCACATTAAGTTAACTTGACAACTAATGTCTGAATCACAAGTAATCCCAAGTTGCTTCCCTACTATCAGGTAGGAAAACCAAAAGCAAGAAGAGTGTTTACCCCTCACAAAATTTACAACAGATCTATTTTTGAAACTCAAATTCAGGTTCCAACAGTATTTTCCAAGATCTTGGCCAGTAAAGCTTAAAATGTTTACCTTCTTCCATTTACTGAAAAAGTTTGCCAGAATAGCAGATGGCTCAGTGAATGGAGCATCAGGCCTAGAGACAGGAGATCTTAGTTTCAAAATCTGACCTCATACACTTCCTAGCTGTGTTACCCTGGGCAAGTCACTTAACTCCCATTGCCTACCCCTTACTACTGGAATTGCACCTCATTTTTTTTTAAACTAAGTTTATAATGTGTATTATGTATATTATGTTGTATGTATATACAGTAATAATGATGTCCAACCACCATAAGCAGAGAACAGGTCGGTGGTCCAGGGGAGTACCTGCCCTGGAATTGGGAAGACCCAGATTCAAGTCCTGATTCAGACACTTAAAAGCTTTGAAATCTTGGTCAAGTCACCTAGCTCATAACAATACATACCTCACAATGTTGTTGTGAGAATCAAATGTGATAATATATAAAGTCCTTTGCAAACTTTATACAGTATTATACACATATTTATTGTAAGTATTATACAGATATTTATATTGCTTGTTTCCCCTATTATTTTTACCATTAATATTGGGAGGAATTTTAAAATATTTGTATGACTTTGGATAGTGTTTCTGGTCTCACACTATTTAATTATTTAGATAACAAGGTCTACTAAAATGCCTCTCTTAATTGCAGGTGTTGGGCATCCAGGTGAAATGCTTCCATGAAATTATTACCATAGGTTATAGAGTCTATCGTTCTTATGAGCTACCATGGTTTAGAACACTAAGCTGGTAAGTCTGAAGTTTTTTATTTGAAAAACTGACTTGTCTAAATCCAGAATCTAGGACCTGACATTATCACTTAATTATACATATTTTGGGGCTGTGGCAAAGAACTATTTGCAATTTGAGAGATGTAAAAAGATTACTAGGCCAAATCGTAATCCCTAAATACTTAATAAATCCTGATGGTATTTTAATTTTTCTTGGTTAATAAGAATCTTAAGATTTTACTCTAGTACCTCTTAATAGTGGAAGATCAGACTCCAATGCTTTCCCAACAGAGTACAAATTCTGGTAGGTCCTAGAAAGTTAGAAATGTTTCTACTTTTGGACCTAGACATGGCTGTATAACCAGATGATGGACTAATCCCGAATTTGCCAATTTTGTCAGTCACAGCAAAAGGCAAAAACTACTTGAGGGATGAAGGCAATTGTGATTTCTACATTGGTTGAGGGGATTACTATCCATGCTGCTAAAATCATAAATGTTTGAAATGTTGAGAAAGTGTAGATACAAAGCAATTTCTGAAATTCAGAATGATGTACTGACATCCAAATTATTAAATACAGTGTGCACCAAGTTAAGTAAGATGTTAAAATTTTAAACTTGAGACACATAAAGATTGTTTCTTAATTATTTAGATATTATCACTTTTTTGCCTGGCTTCAAAGTAATAAATATTCTTGATCCTCACATTTGCCTACTTGAAAAAGGTTTATATAAAAAAAGAGTGATTTTATCAATCATATAATGATAAATAGATGAGCAAAAAGCAGATTTGAAGTGATTAATTGTAACCTTGGAATGTGGAAATCAAAAAGTAGTCTCTGGGTCTTGGCCATCTCAATAACCTCTAGAGACTTAAATATCTGATCTTCTGTGAAAGGACAAGCTCAAAAAAGGAATAAGATAAACTTCAAATCTATCTTTGTCTTCTATTATAAGTGACTTAACAAAATGTTAAATCTTCTTTTAAGCAAGTATCTTTGGTAAATTAAAGGAAAGGTTAGGCATAATGGCCCTTTTGCTGTAGTAATTCTAGCCTGTTTCAATTAGAAAAACTATATTTGGCTTAGTTTCTTCTTTCTCTCTTTTCCTTGGTGTTTTTTCTCTTTTCTTGCCTCCTCCTTAATTTCATAATGACTGCCTCTACAGTGCACCACCTTGTAGGTTCTGTCATGCTGGAAAGTCTTAAAAATATGCTTCTAACAGTAGACTATATTCTGAGGCTTCACCTAGCTAAACACATCTTTAGTAGACTAGCCACTTGATAATGAATTTTTTGGCCATGGCAACCAGTGAAAGAAAGAAATGGCTTTCATATCCTTTGTGATCCCCTTCTACTTTTGGAGTGGCAGTGGTGGGAGAGAGGTAGGTATGGGTACCGTGAATCAGAATTTTTAGATAATCTCTAAGCCTCATTATAGCTATCAGTACTCTAAATGTGAGATCCTTACCTACTGATGAAAAGATCTTATAAGTAATCTCATTTTGGAGAGATTGGTAACCTCATTTAAACAAAACCATAAAATATAAGGAAGCTATAGTTAAGGATGGCTCAAAAACTCTTATGGAAGAGACACAAAAAATTGACAACACTATCACATGGAACATTTGGTTAATCTTATATTTCAATGCTTATAAATATTTGCAGTAGCAACAACACAAAAGACCAATGTGAAAATAATAAAATAATTTACTCATGAATAGCTTATTCACAGATGAGTTGCAGATAATGGAAAGGTGAAGGATTCAGTAGAGCCCTCTCAATTAAGAAAACATGCACTTTGTTATTCAGTGACTTAAGTGCAAAGGTGAAAATAGATGAGAACAGTGAAAAATATGCTACAAAATACGGAACCAAGAATAAAGAATGAGAGATGTCAAATAATTTTAGACTAGCTTCTTATATCATGAACACTTTGTGGAAAATTCAGAAAGTTTTAAACATAGCAAGCAACAAATAATCTAATAATTACTGATTATATTTTAACAAACAGGATACAACTTGTTATCAGTATGGGAATCATTTCTGAAGGAACTGTTTAGAGTTGGAGAACCAACTTATTAGAGCAAAGATTAGAATAAATACAAATAAGAAAACGAAAAAATAAGATAGGACATACAATTAAAGCAATTGACCTATTGAGTTATTGATACTTTTTAAGAATAAAATAAGAATAGACATTGATACCCATTATACTGATTTCATACAAAAAATTTTAACTGTAAATTAAGTATTCTAAATTAATAGTCAAATACTTGAATGACTTGTCAAGTAGAGAGATACAACAGCCAAAGGAAGTACAAGTTTAAATAATAAATTCATTTATAAAATCTTAGAGAAGAATGGTGGAAGTTTATTAGTATCACTTTAAAGGGAACTAATGAAGATACTATATTTTCACTCTCAAGGATATTTGATACTACACTTCACTCTAAAATCACATTTGCTTACAGAAGATAGAGAAACTGAATGGAGAAGAACAAAAGTAGAAAAAGCAATTGTAGTCTACCAAATGTACATAGAGGAGATGTGTGCTAGAGGCAATACAACTATGAGGTCATTAGGAATCAGTTGTTGAGAAAAGGAAGAGGAGGATACCAAAATGGTAGACAAATCAGATCTCATCACACCCCACAATTGGCCACTTAAAGAATATTAGTAACCACTAACTTATATGCCTGCTTTCCCATCCATAGAACATTTTAATGAGAATAATAAATACATACAATGAAGGTATCCTTGATTAGATATTAGAAAAACATAGGCAAATTGTCACAAGCCATATTCCACAGGAAACCAGATCTTTATTATGATAGAATTGACTGAAAAAAGTAGAGAATGTGAATTCCAATTATGCTGACTGGTTTTACTTTCAGAAAATACTTGATTGGTAGAGCAAAATGCCACATTAAAGGTTCTTCTCCATTAAGATATGTCTCACGCATACATCAAAATTTCACAAGATTCATTTAAAGATAAAACAATAGAAAATTGTTCAACTGATTATCAATAATAGGTGGCAGTGGGGGCAGCTGGGAAGCTCAGTTGATTGAGAGCCAAGCCTAGAGATGGGAGGTCCTAGGTTCAAATCTGGCCTCAGACACTTCCTAGCTGTATGACTCTGGGCATGTCACTTGACCCCCATTGCCTTAAAAAAAAAAAAGTGGCAGTGAAGGGGGCAGGAATAAACAAGAAAAATATATGCTCGCCAAAGGGGTTTGATACTTTCATGAAGGAAATCCATTGGAGAGTTCAAGATGAGCAGGGATTCCATGCAGTTCGTGAGATATTCCACATGTTCCCATTGACAGATTGCATTGCATTGGATGCATCAAACATTGAAGGGCCATCCACCCAGGAAACCCAAATGGATGAAGGCTGCTTTTTGTCCAGACTATAATATGCATTTGGATGGACAAGCTGTAGAATACTGATGTATATGTATGTACATACACATATATAGGCATATACATGGATATATGTGTACATAATATATATGTAGATAGGGGAAAAATAGTAAAAGACTCTGTAATTTCATCAAAGATAATTGAGCTTTACTCTTGTTCAGACTTCTTTGTGGAAAAAAAAGACCCATCTTCTTATTATCCATATTTTCCTAATACTTTATAGCTATGAGATAGGAAAGTCTTCTAAGAATTAGATATTAGAGCATTGCCCCAGAGGACAATAAACAGGCATTGAAAGTAGGTGTGAATAGACTGAATCACATTGCAAACAAGCAATCATAAAGGAGAATTGGTTCAGTGGATGTCATCAAAGGCATGTTGGAAAGAAAAAGAAAATAGATTATTTGAAATAAGAACAAAACATAGCTGATAGCTCCATTGACATTGTAATAATAAATGGATAAGAATTGCAGTGGATGGACAGATATCTGGTTGAGTTATGATCTCTTCTATTGAAAAGGAGTTATCAACACAATCAAAGTAAAGCCATTCCTGTTCAACTATGAATGTATTCTCAGCTTTTTTATTATCATTGCCCTTTTCTATGCAACCCTATCTTTCCCCCAACTTACCATACCCCATCTTGGCCTAGCTCTTTCTCTCACTGTTCTAATTTTGTTTTCTTATTTAACCTTCAGTTAGTCATCTTTTTCCCTCTTCAACCTTTAAATTTCTCTGAACTACTCTTCTACTTGAAGAATCTTGGCCCTTGCTTCCATTATTCCAACTTAAATTCACAGAAACAACCCTTTTATAGTCCATATTTCATCTGAAGACAAGGATCTTATCACTGATACTTGTCTTTGTAGCTTTTTTCTTACTTCTGTACTCTGAAGAACAGCAAAATGTTTCAAAAATTTGTCACCTTTAATATCATACAATTTATCTATAATCATACTATGTATGGTCATGTGTCATTTTAGTTTTCCTATTATTAGTCTACATGCAAAAGAAGCCCCTTTTCTTTTAAACTATTTGTAAAATATTAACTTGATTGGGAAACGAGGTCTAGTACTCTATTCATTTTAAACCACATTTTAAATCACAAATCTGCAACTCTGTTTCACTTGACATTCCTAAAACTTAGAGAAAAGATATTTGCTGCATAAAAAATATAACATTATTGGACTTTTGTGCCAATCAAAATTATTCCACAGAATTATTTAAAGTAGCATGGACAGATCACTAGGGGTAAGTACTATCATAATATAATTTTAAAGGGGTACAGACTGTGAGTAAGTCACACCACTATTAGAAGTGACTTCTACTGGCCATGCTATGTTAGTGTGGTGGTCCTGATTTCCTGACATGGTTAGAGGAAAGATAAGGAAAGAATGGTGGGCTGCCATGGCCACAGTAGTGAGGTGACTTCTACAACAACTCTTTAAGTCTGTCACCTCACACCAGTTCTTAAAGAAAACTGTGATATCCAGGTCAATGAAATGCCCTTTTCTGTACCTGCTGGTGCAAAAAAAAAGGATATCAAAAATGCAGTACCTAGCCCGTTCATCTTAATGCCCATAAATTTTCATCCCAGTACTAGTCACTGTTACAAAGAGAAGAATGTTCCTTGTAAACCCTAAAAAAATTTTGTTTTTCCAAAAATAAGGCATTGTTTTGCCAGTCATCAAATATTTATTGAGTCTGCTTTGTGCCTGGTATGGTGCTATGCAAAAATATTTGACATAATACTCTCACATGGAAACCCAAATTAGCCAGTAGAAAATAGGTAGACATGTATAGAGGGAGGAAAAAAAAGATTAAGAAAAAAAGAATCATGTGGTACTATAAGTAGTACAATAGGATTTCCTATAGATTAGTATGGGTTAGAATAGTCAGGGCTCAGAGAATAGCAAATCATTTGACCTGAGCTTTGAAAGATGGGCAGGATTTCCATTGGAGTAGGTTGTCCCTGGTGGGAAAGCAAAAAGAATACTGAAGACACCAGTGGTCATGGTATGTGTGAGATCAGCCAAGCAAACAATAACACTGCATAACTTGAAGGGGGAGGTGTAAAGACCAAATTATCTGGGGCCTTGAAGGCCAAAGAATTTAGATTAAAGTGGTCCCTGGAAACCAGTATGGGTTTTTCAGCAGCATGGTAAAAATGATGTTTAATGAAGATTTAGTTTCACACAACTATGCATGTAGAGTGAATGCAGGGAGGCTAGGAGACAATTGTTGTAATGATCAAGAAAAAAGTGTTGAAGAACTAGACTTTAGAAAGAGATACTACAAATGAAAAAGGATGGAGTTGGGAGATGTGCCATAGGAAGGAATGGTAGGATTTGTTGATAGATTAAATTTAGGAGTTAAATATTAAGGGAAAGATAACTCAACAGTTTTTAGTCTTAAGAAATTGGTGGTGCCATTGAATGGGTTAGTTTGGAACAGCGCCCTTTTGGCAGAGAAAGTGGGGTGGGTGGATTCTTAGTAGTGTGATGACAGAAGTAAGCCACTGTCTTCCCTTTTCCCACTGCTTTGCTGGTGATACCAGAGACTAAATTCAGTTGGGCCATTGGAGAGATAGTTTCAGATTTTAAATGGCAATGGAAAAAAAAAGAATGAATAGCCCCTTCATCTCTCCTGGTTCCTCTTTGGGATTTTAGTAAACCAGAGCTAGGAGAAATCTCTGAAATTATATCGTAACCTGTTTTTCAAAGTATATGAGAACTGCTATTGACTAGATGTTAATTGTAATAGCTAGTTTTTAAGGATATCTTGATATTAAAACGTAAAATAATGTTTGGGCTAGCCCAGTTGAGCACATTTTGATGAATTACTTTTCTTAAACAGATTGAGTTCTCTCAATATTTTGTTTATTTTGACCTTTTTCATATTGTTCTATGTATAAGATAGCTCTGTGAGGGTGTCTGATGGTCATATTCATCAAAGAAAAATAGGCTGATAGTTCTTATATTACAGGTATTTTTTACTGTGTGTGAACTACTTTTTCTATGGAGAGACTGTAGCCGATTATTTTGCTACATTTGTTCAAAGAGAAGAGCAGCTTCAGTTCCTTATCCGCTACCATCGGTTTATATCATTCGCACTCTATCTGGCAGGTAAGCAGTGAGAATTCCTTTTTTAGGTTGTGGTTGGTGTAGCCATATCAAATTTTGAATGTCATCTTTATTTCATTCCAACTTCTCATATATGTATAGACAGCTGGTCTGTTTTCATGGTTGAAATAAGGGGAAGCCCCTAATGGGAGTTCTAGAATATGAATTGTTTTAATGGTAAATAGATCATACCACATGGAAGGAAATTATTTAGAAATTATGGAGATAGAAAGTATGGTATATATACTAGAGGCAGTAGAGTTATTAAACATTTTTTCCCAAGATCATTAGAAACATTTTTAAATACACCATGATGTGTATTTATAGGCTAAAAGTTAGAAGCAGTTAGAAAAAAAATTTAACAAAGAATTTAATTAATGTTGAAAAAATTCTCTAGTGAGTTATCTTAAAATTATGCATTTACACACACAAATGAAGTGGTTTTTTTTCCTGTTTGGACTTTAGCAATTACTCAAGACATGAATGATAAATACCACATTGATTCAAACCTTACAGAAAAGATTTAGGATGCCCTTTCTATTGACAACTAAATTTCTAAAAATATATACAAAAGAATTTAAATATTTTTAATATTTAATAATAAATAGTTACTACCTATACATATGACTTCTTCCTCCAGTTCCCCTTAATTCCATACTCAAAGGATTATTCAGATAACTACTTCACTAAAAGTCAATAGACAGATAATAGAATAGTTAGGTAGTGGAATGATATCAAATAAATGCTAGTGGGAGGCAGCTGGGTGGCTCAGTAGATTGAGAACCAGGTCTAAAGACAGGGAGGTCCTAGGTTCAAATCTGGCCTCTGATACTTCCCAGCTATGTGACCCTGGGCAAGTCACATTGCCTAGCCCTTACCACTCTTCTGTCTTAGAACCAATATATAGAATTGGTTCTAAGACAGAATGTAAGGATTTAAATAAATAAATACTAGTGATAGTTACCAGAAAGTCTATGAAATAATAGCAAACATATAGTATTCTGAAGTTTACAGATGCATTTGACATTTCAGTTTCTCACAACAACCAGATGTTGCTATTCCCATTTTTATACACAATGAAACTGAAGCTGACAAAAAATAAAGTGAATGCAGGCCTTTTTGATCCCAGCTCTCCTGACATCTAAGTCCAGGGCTCTTTCTTATCCTGTGATGTTTCTTAGAGGTCTTGCCAGCTTCTTTTTTTGTTTGTTTTTGTTTTTTTTTTTTAAACTTTTACTTTCTGCCCTAGTAATAAATCTAAGACAGAAGGGTAAGGGCTAGGCAAACAAGAGTGAAGTGACTTGACCACAGTCACAGAGCTAAGGAAATATCTGAGGCCAGTTTGAATCCAAGTCCTCCCAACTTCCAGTCCTAGTGCTCTTATCCAGTGTGTACGACTTAACTGCCCTTTGCCCACTCTTCTTCATTTACATTCTCTATTCACTGTCTTCTTGGTCCCCATTTTCTTGAAGTATCCCCCTAACATTTGGAGAGGACAAATCTTTTATCTAGGTATTAGGGAAAGAACTCCTGTTTAAAAGGATGAGACAAATTTTATGGTAAGAAGACCTTATGAAATTATTATCAGTTTAGCAGAATAAAAACAGTGCTGAATTGTAGTAGTTCAGAGTATTTAATTTGTACTGCTAGATGACTTGAAATTTTGTTCAGAACTTGGAAAGCAGAACCTTTGAGAATAGTCTTTCACTCTTTACCAGAGTATATCTGTTTGGTTTTCTTATCAATACTTCTTTTGATCAAATTTCATTGGGATAGAATATCACTACATCTTAAACTTATAAATAGTTCTAGTTTTGTGGTAGATCCAATTGGCCCATTTTCTCATCAACTATTTTTAAAACATTAAGTTCTTTCACTCATTTGGAAGGAATTCTTGGTTTGTTTTAGACATTTCTCCTTTTTACTAATTTAATTGGTGGCCTATCACAGTGTTTCCTTTTGTCTAAAAGTTTTGAATTTCTAAAATGTTTTTGTATAGTTGTATGGATGTGAGGATTTATATTCTTGTTATTGGGCACTTAACTGAATGAGGCAAGGTAATTCAGGAAGTATTTAGAGCTTTAATAATGGACTGATTATGTATATTTTTTTGTTTCTTCAGTGAGAGCACAAACTTCTTGGTTAGGTCAGCTAAAAGAATAATATATCTACCACTTTGCATAAATTTTTTTGTGGATAAGAGAGTCTTGCTTGATAACATTGATGCCTCAGGTTGTTTAATTCTCTCATTTGTCCTCTGCAACAGATATTGCTAAGAATGCAACACTTATCTTTATGTGCAAGATCGATTGATCAATGCTTTCCTATTTAAACATGATTGATATTGGCTAGGTTTCTAGTTTACCATACAAAATGTTTTTCAACCAATGATAAAGAATTTCCTAAAAGCTTTAGCTTAAAACTGCACTAGGACTTTTTGGGGGCATCTATTATAGTATTTTTTTGTATAGTATTGGTTTTTAGGTCTCAGAAAAAAGGAATCATGTGATATAACCTAGAGAAAGAGGAAAAAAATAAAGCTTTTTCTGTTCCCCCCCAACCCCTTTGATTGCTTGGTTATTTTATTTGAAAGGTAGATGTGAGGAAAGTAGTGAGAAATATTAGGAAATATGTTTGACATTTAAAAATTAAAACAGTCAAAGATCCTCCAGAGTACTTAGAAGCCTTGTCATCCTGAATCCTTGGAGAAGATAGTCAGTATTGGTGAAACCCACCTCTTTCCTCCAATGAGGTACTGATGTTCTAAAGTGGCCAATTTATTGATTTATTTTGCTTAACTGTATTTCTTTGTTACAAGGGAAGCTGACACTGTGAGGCAAAAAGTCATTGGCAAAATAAGAAATTACCAATATATTTTATTTCACTTATATCTCTAATAAGCCAGGAGGCATTGGACATGGAAACATTGAACTTCATCACTGAGGAAAAAATTTACTGTTATAGGAAATGGCTATTAAAACGAGTTATTTCAGAACCAGCTGTATATAGGAATAAAAAACCTCTTAGCATAAAATGTTAATAGCATTTTTAATAATAACAAGAACCTAACCAATGTGTCAAAATAATATGGAATGGCAAAACAGACTGTGCTTTAGAAATGCAATGAAATATTGTTCTGGTATTAGAAATATCAAATATAAAAATTACAAAGAATAATGAGGAAATGTGGAAAGATACAAACCAAAAGAAACAGAACCCAAATAATAATTTAAACACTTATTTCAGTCATGTAATTAAGAATAATAAAAACAACCTGCAACAAAATCTCAGAGAAAAAAATTCAGAATGGGACTCAGAAATTCATTATTGGCCCCAAAGTTAATATATACTTAAATCTATTATCAAAATTTAATTTCATATACATTCTTTTTTTCTTTGTCTTTGATTTTCTAATTAAAAAGTCAGTAATGTATGATCAGGACAGTTTATGATAGTACAAAGACAACAGTAAACACTAGGTTAAAAGAAAAAATTGCCTCAACAAAAATTAGGTAATTCATGATCAGATTTGGTGTTGAAGATATAAAGCAAAAATAAAACAACAAAATAATTTGATCTCAAGGAGTTTACATTCTACTAAAAAAGAAGATACCATGTGGAAATTTGACCTATTCAAATAACTAGACTTTAAAACATGAGGTGATTAAAGTAAAGAAATTGACTCAGTATTTCCAAAAGAATTTAAATGATATAAAAGAATTACCACAATGAGACCAAAAGGATCCAAAAGAAACCTTAGCTGCTTTAATCTTCTTGCCATGTGGAGAAACAAAAGAACCAAAAGCAATGCTGACTTGGAATACAAATATACCTCAAAATGTTAATGGAGCAGAATGATAGAAGATTATAATAAATATTGCCTTATTGAACAGTGACATGCTGTGGAGGGGAAGATCAACCTGCAGAAGATCATCCTTAAATCTGAAGAGATCTGAGAGAGATTCTATAGCAACAAAGTCATGGCTTTGATAGTGGAACCTGTTACATTTGAATTAAACATGGAAACAGGATCAACACTTCAAAATGAAATCAAAGAAAACAAATTGGATGCTGATCTGTTAGAAATGTCTAAAAAATGGATCTTGCATGAATATTATGAAATGTTACTGTTCTACAAAATGATCATAATGTCAAAAAGAAAGGGAAGACATATGAACTGATATAAAATGAAGCATTCTAATCAGTGATCAGTTATCCTGAGTGCCTTGCTGACTTACAAATGGATCAATCAGGTATTTAAGGACTGTTTCTCACTTCTTGTCATAAAGGTTTAGAATGAGACTTACATTTTTAGACATGACTAATGCATATGTTTGTTTTGCTTGACTATACTTATATACTAGAAGGGATGGATTCCATTGGGAATACAAAGTAGGCAGGAAATAAGAGCTACTTTGGAAGGTAGGTGTTACTATTGTCCTCATTTTATAGATGCAGAAACTTAGACAGATGTTAACTGATTTTCCCAGAGAGATGCAACTAATAAGTGTTTGAGGCAGATTTGAACTGAGGTCTTCTGATTCTAGGCCTATTGTTCTATCAGCTACACCACCTACCTACCCTAAGGTAATGATAATGAATCAATAAAAAGAAAAGATTGAAAAAAGCATGAATGAAGAAGCATATTTTAAGTATGAAGGAGCCCAGAAGGAAGTTCAGATAATGGACACTCAAATAGAACAGTTCTGTTAATATTTCAAAGAGTTAAAAAAACAAACTCTTCATAAAAGAAGTTCACAGTTTTCTGTTGTATATTAAAATGTTCATATTTGAGGTTTAAAATAATAATTTAAAATTTTAAACATGAGCTGAAGCAAAAACATACATTGCTCAGATCATGCCATGCTGTTAGATAGGCAGCGCATTGAACTGGTCCAGAAGTATATGTCTAACTTGGGCAACTACTGCAACTGAGTTAGTCTAGAGCAGGGGTCGGCAACCTTTTTGACCGTGAGAGCCATAAACGTCACATTTTTTAAAATGTAATTTCGTGAGAGCCGTACAGTGCTCACAGTGCCGTTCCTGTAACAGCGCCTGAAAAAAAATTGACTTTATGGCTCCTGCAGAAAGAGCCATATGTTGCCGACCCCTGGTCTAGAATTTAGTAGAAAGAGGAGATTATATTTTGAAACATCATGTAGTATTGCATTAATCTCAAGCTATTCCCTGATGCCAAATCTCATTCTTTTAACACTGATATTATCCTATTGGAGATGGTATATGTAAACTGGAATTCTTGAACCTCAGAAAACTAGAAATTGTAGGAGGCTCACAGAAAAATGGGAAGACATTGTAAGTAGGTGACTTAAAGTGCTAGAAATGGCTTTATAGACATATATCAGTAAATGAAGAGGGTTGATAAAGTAGCCAAACTGAGGGATAATGAATGAAGTTTTGCACAAATAATAGCCCCAAAATATTAAAGAACCCAAAGAAAAATGGCCATCTTATTAAATAGAACTTTGGAGAATTTGTGGAAGAAAATGGGAAGATATGAATGAATTTTAATCAACACAGATAATATACTGTGAATTTATCAAATCATAGAAGTATTTGTGCCTGAGAATCCACTGCCTAACAAATGAACTATTACTATAGAACACATTAGTAAACTTAGTCCTGCCTATAAGAAGCTGTTAGCTTTTGAAATAAAAATAGCATTCTTATTTTCAATTCAGAATTTTAATTTTATTAACATCCTACTTACTTGGCATTCAAAAATTCAGTTTCCTATACACTTTGATACTTTAGCCCAATACACATATTGCTTTTATTGTACATTTCAAACATAATCCAACCATGTCTTTTCACCTTAAATGATTCTTATTGATTTCCTTCCACATTTTCCTTCCTTCCAGAAATTCTTAACATTTACCTGAGGGCAAGCAACAGTTTTGTAGTTTTTTTCCCCTCACCTTCAATTTTTGACTTTTTATGATAAAATTTATTTTCCCTTTATCATAGAACTAAAAGGGACTGCCTCCTATGGGTTTTTTTCCCAGTGGCATGATTTTTTTAATTTAGGAGATATACTATTGGAGCTTATTATTGCACATGGTATAAGATACTGGTTTAAACCTAATTTCTTTCTAGCATTATTAGCAGTTCTTGTCAAATATAACATCATGATACTTGTGATTTGAGCTCTTATACTTCTATATTCATTTGTTTCAAGATCTTATTTAATCTATTCCTTTATTCCTTTTTAAAAATTTAGTCAGGTATCAAATAGTTTGTGATGATAATACTTTTTATTAAGAGTTCCAAATCTAATCTTTCCTGACCCCTCTCATTCTAATTTTTTTTAAATCCCTTCAGAATATAGAGTATGTTCTTCCACATTGAATGCTCTACTCTTATATAGTTTCTTAAAAAGAAATCTTAATCATTTGTTAATAACAGTAAATCTGTGCAATGAGATAATTTTTTTTATTATTTTGGCATGACAATTTTAACAAGAGTAGTGACTCCATTTAAGGAATAGTTCATCTCAGACATTTCTCACCTGGCTACCCTACTTTGGAATTTCTCACTGACTTCCCCACTGTGTCCAAGGAAGCTTATTGTTAGTATAACATCCTAAACATCCTGTTATATCTCATCAACCTTGGTATTCCATATCATTGCCACTCTCTGCCTCTCTAATTGGAGGGTGGGGCTATGAAACCCAAACTTCCATTTAAGGAGAGAACACAGCTCAGAATATCTCATTTCTCACCTGGCTTCATTACTTTGAGACTTCTTCAGTCTTCTTTTCTAACTGTATGTAATCTGTGTTGATTGAAATCCATTGGGAAATTCTTGGGAAAGATAGCTGGAATGGTTTGTCATTTCCTTCTTTAGCTCATTTTATAGATGAGAAACTTGATGCTTGCAGTTAAATGACTTGTCCAGGGTCTCACAGCTAGTGAGTGTCTTTGAGGCTAGATTTGAACTCAGGAAGAGCCACTGTGCCATCAAACATAGAGATGTTTGTTTATATGACATTGTTATTAAATAAGTTGTTCTCCTAGTTTTGCTTACTTTATGTCAGTTTATACAAGTTTCTCTGAAACTATCTCTGCATATTGGTTGCAAAGGGTTTTTTTTCCTTAATTGGGGAGTAATGCTTCATTTAACATGAAAAAAATTTTAATGGACACAGAAGAGAACAGAAAAGATTAGACAAACAGAATTTTTGACGTTGACATTTAAAAGTAAAAGCGCCACTTCATGTAATCTTCTTTTATCTATTCCATTTTGCATATAGAAATGCTCATTTTATATGTCTATGTTCAGAATGTTTAAAATTAGATTAAAAAAAGAAAGGAAAGATGTAGAATTCTGAAAGCTGGAATGAATTGTAGTCTGGCTAGAGTTTAGTTTGGGGATTGTTTTTAAGTTTGGGTTTTTTTGTTTGTTTTTTTTAATTTTCTCAATGCAACTTTATTTTTACAATCTGAAAAATTAAAGAGTATACTTATTGACTATGAACTAGTCAGAAGTCTGGGAATTATCAGTCTGATTCTATATCACAATTCAAGAGTTTTCTTAGGAATTGTTATTCACATCTTCCTCTGGATAGGGAAAGTCAGAAGGGCAAAATGGTCCTACACACAGCAGTTGTTCTATACTTCCCTGAGCTTGGGTCACTTTAAACTGGCTATGGGTCACTTGATTCTTATCTAGATCCTCAAACCCATTACTTAGGGAAAAGGTTGTATGAAGCTCCTGCATATAAAACTTTGGGCATATTTGAAGGCAGTAGCAAGGAAACCAGTAGAAAAAGCTTGATGAATAGAAAAAGATAGGGCATTGAAGGTACAAAATACTAGTTGTATGAGATCAGACTTAGAGGAATCAAGTTGGCCTCAACAGGGGGAATGGCCACTTCTGGAATCAGGAAGACAGTTCAAATATAGCCTGAGAACATGAGCAAGTCCGTCTCTTTCAGTTTTCCTATTTGAGGGATGGGGCATGTAAGAGTAGTGCAGTGATTAAAGCACCAGACCCCAGCCTCAAACACTTTAAAAATCTATAAACATTCAAACATAAAAATTTTTAACAATCATTTTTTAGAATTTTGAGTTCCAAGTTCTCTCTCTGCCCCTCTTCATTCCACTCATTAAGAAGGCAAATCATTTGATATGTGTTATACAGGTGCAATCACACAAAAAAATTCCATATTAAAGAATGAATAAACTTTTTAAAGCTTTCAGTAAATAAATACAAAAGAGAAAAATAAGGCAATTCTTTCACTCAGGAGGAGCTCATATTCTGATGAGTAGTACACCTATGTAAGATTTAAGCTGCAAGTCACATGAAAAGGTCCCATGCATGAGCCTTAGGGTACTATAGCAAAACCGATGTTAATACCTTTTCTTTAATGTTATTCCACTGATAAGATCTCAGAAGTTTTGAGGGTTGAATCATTTGAAAATCCTAAGGACTTTGGCAGCAAGAAAATTCTTTTCTGGGTCTCGAGTGGCTATGGCTGTCTCTGTGGGTCTAGAAACATTTCTATTCCCAAGGCTCTTGGCTTCATAGTCCTTGTCTTTGTCTATTAGAGTTTGAGGTAGATGGTGGTCTAACATTTATGGCAAATGCTACCTCTTGAATCTCCTTCAGGTTATCTTGATGCATAATCTGGATCAGTGATTCCCAAAGTGGACGCCACCGCCCCCTGGTAGGAGCTGCAGCGATCTAGTGGGGCAGATCTGATGGCCACAGGTGCATTTGGGGGCAGTGAATAGTAAGGGGGCTATGATAGTATGTGACAGGGGGCGCTAAGTAATATTTTTTCTGGAAAGGGGGTGGTAGGCCAAAAAAGTTTGGGAACCCCTGATCTAGATTGACAGACTTGCCTAATGAGTGGCAATTGATTTGACTGACTAGCCCCTACTCCACAAGAATTTGCTTTCCCAGATGATGGCTGTGGAGCATGAACAGGACGCAGAGCTGGTGTGATATTGGGACCAGTTACAAAAACACCTATTGGTAGCACTTGGTCAGCAGTTATTGCTGGTGGTGAGATAGGTGGGACCCTTCCCCAAAGGGATTATTCATCTCAGTGATGGTTTCCATCAGTGAGGGGTGATAGAAAATCTGAGACTCAGAGGAAATAGATAGCTGTCCTGCAGTAGGGGAAGAAGGAAGAATTTGTGAAAGTATACATCAATTGCTCTTTAAATATTTGGATAGGGGGCAGCTGGGTAGCTCAATGGATTGAGAGCCAGACCTAGAGATGGGAGGTCCTAGGTTCAAATCTGGTATGACACTTCCCAGCTGTGTGACCCTGGGCAAGTCACTTGACCCCCATTGCCTAGCCCTTACCACTCTTCTGTCTTGGAGCTAAAACACAGTATTGATTCCAAGACGGAAGGTAAGGGTTTTTTAAAAAAATAAATTAAAAAATAAATATTTGGATAAATTTACCTGTCACCCAAGAGAAGTTCTATTTCTATTAAATTTATCATTTTATTGCAAATAATTATATATTGAATGTTTAAATCTTTATTTCTTCTCCTGTCAAGTTACCTTATCTTGTATTTCTGTTATTTGATTATTCTTTCAATTGTTGATCACGTTAGCTAAAGATTTGTTGAACATGTCAATCTTTCCAAAGAATTAGTTGTAATTCCCATTAATCTTTTTCAATTTTGTTAATGTTTTCAGAAATATTTTTCTTGACTTCTTTATCTGCATCTCAGAAATTTTGCATGTGCAGTTAAATTTTTTTCTATGACTTATTTTGACCCACCAATCATTCATTCTTATGTTTCCTGTAATGATTACTAATTATAATTTCTTTGGGCCTTAGCACATTTGTCTTGGTTCCATTTGATGATAGGAAATGTGTATTTTTAACACCCCTCATCAGAGGATGCCATTAAATTTTCAAAAGCACAAATTTTCAGACTATATGTTCAAGTTTGTATTTTACCTTTGTATTTGTCTTCTAGATTTATCAGGCTCTGATGGAGAACATTAAAATAATACTTTTATTGTTACCCTATTTACATATTTTTGTAATTCAATTCACATTTTCTTTTTTCAATTTAAAGGCTGTGCCATTTAGTGCATATAAATTTAAGAATTCATTTTCTGTGCTCTCCTTAACCATAATGTAGTTGACAATTTTTTTTTTGACACGGCAAATTTTTTATTTTTATTTCGTCAAATAGCATGATTGAAAATCATAAATTTTTCATCTGATCTTTATTCTGGCTTCTCATTTTTTCATTTTGAATTCTTTTTTTAGATATCTATCCATTTTGCTTTATTTTTGTATTCTTATGTTATTTACTTGGTATGCATTTTTAAAATGCTTTCATTTTTTAAGAAGTAATTTTTCTCTGTATCTAACTTCCATACCTTCCCCTCCCCCACCCTAGCTTATTAAGAAAAAAGAAAAAAAAAGGAAAGCCAAAAAGTCTAAAATATGTATAGTCAAGCCAAAAGAAAGAAATTTCAGGCTCTCCATATACAAAAATGTATGTTTCTTTATGCATTTTAAATTCATCATTTCCCTCTCAGCAAATGAGTCCCCTGGAATTATGGTTCATCATTAAGTTAATCAGTATTCTTAAAGTCTTTCATAGTTTTGGGGGGGCGGTTTGTTGGGTTTTTTTTTTTTTTTTTGGTCTTTGTGGTGGTGGTGTTTTCAAATTGCTATTTGGGGTCTGCTTTCTTCACTCTATATCAGTCCACACAGATCTTTCCAGGTTTCTCTGAAATAGTCTCTTTCATCATTTCCTTCCTTCCTTCCTTCCTTTTTCTTTACCTTCATTTCTAAGTTGGATTAGTGGCAAGGGCTAGGCATTTGGAGTTAAGTGACTTTCCTAGGGTCACACAGCTAGGAAGTGTTGAGGTCAGATTTGAACCCAAGTTCACCTGGCACTCTACCTACCTGCCCCCTTGCATCATTTCTTATGACACAATACTAGTCCAGTACATTCATTTGTCATAATTTGTTCAACCATTTCGTAACTAATGGAGATTCCCTTAGTTCCCAGTTACTTGCCATGAATATTAATAGCTTTGATTTCATCTTTTGAGACCTTTTTTCAATGACCTATTCATATCCGTTGATGTATTGAGATCTATTTCTGGCATATGGTTGAAGTCTTAATTTCTACCGGACCGTTGTCCAGTTTTCCAAGCAATTAAAAAATAAATTCTTACCCCAGGAGATGTAGGTCCTAAAACCTAAAGGTTTATCAAACACCAAGCTACCAAGTTCATTTGCTACAGTTAGTTCCAGTTATTGACTTCTCCATTTTTAACCTTTACCAAATCACTTTTATGTTCACTACTTTGCAATGTATTTTAAAATGTGGTATAGCAAGTCTCACTTTCCCACTTTTCTTCATTTCCCTTGAGATTCTTGACCTTTGTTCATCCAAAATAATTTCACCATTTCCCCCCTAAAGTCTATAAATTAATTAATTATTTTTTGGGTAATTTGATTGATAAAGCATTGAATAAGTAAATCAGTTTAAATAATTTCATTTTCACATCAGCTCGGCCTATGCATGAGCAATTAATATTTTTGTAGGTATTTCCATAAATTTTTTTGGTTTTGTGTTCATAGATTTTCTCTGTGTCTCAGGTATTTTATATATTCTCCATTTTGTCTCTTTCGTTTCTTTATCTCTTCCTGGTAGATTTTTATTGTTAATATACACACAGACTGATAGTGATTTATGAGGATTTTATTGTATAACCTACTGCTTTAATGAAGTTATTATTTCAGTTTAATTGACTCTAGGGTTTTCTTAGTAAATCTTCTCTCTCAAAAGAGATTATTCTATAGCTAGTACTATATCAAAAAGAAGTGATAATAATGGCCATTCTTGCTTTATACTGATCTTATCAGAAATACTCCTAGTATATCCACATTGCATATTATGCTTGCTTGTTTTTAGGTAGATATTAACATATTAAAGAAATACTATTTTCCCTAAAGTTTTAAATAGAAATGGTATTGTGGCAAATGTTTATTCTGTATCTATTGTGACAGTGGTTGCTAACTATTTTGTAATTTGCTTTATTATCACTTTTTCTTTTTTATCCTACTAATTTAATTTCCCTCTTTTAAGTTAGCTAATGGTTTAACTCTTAGGAGTCTTTTGAGATTAAAACAGCTCCTAGTTTGGGGGAGGCTTTACTTTAATTTTCAGATATTTTCATCTTTGTTCATCTTTTACATTTTTAAATTTTATATTTTGGTGTTTAATTTTTTAATTGGTTTTTAGGTTTGATTGGATGCATGGCCAACTCAGTTATTTGTCACTGAAGATGTTTAGAGAAATAAATTTTTCTCCCAAAGATTGCTTTGACTGTCTTCCCAAAATTTTTATAGGTTGTCTCATTGCATTATTTTTTTTGTTTGTTTGTTTGTTTGTTTGTTTTTTACACCCTTGTACCTCGGTGCATTGTCCCATAGGTGGAAGATTGGTAAGGGTGGGCAATGGGGGTCAAGTGACTTGCCCAGGGTCACACAGCTGGGAAGTGGCTGAGGCCGGGTTCGAACCCAGGACCTCCTGTCTCTAGGCCTGGCTCTCACTCCACTGAGCTACCCAGCTGCCCCTCATTGCATTATTTTTAATAAAACTATTGTTTTGTGACTTGCTCTTTGACCTACCAATTCTTTTGTATTAAATGAATTTCAAATTCTAACACAATTGTTTCTTATTAAATAAACCCTTTTATTTATCCATTAGAATAAGTTTTTAATATTTCTATTTTTTCTGCATTTGTTTCTGAAGGGTTTCTGAGCCTCTCATGAACATGGTCAGTTTTTGTGAAGGTACCATCCTCAGCCAAGAAATATGTGTACTCCTTTCTATTACTGTTTAGTAGTTGCCAGAGAACTATCATATCTAACTTTAAGTTTTTAATTTCTTGTTTATTTTTTGGTTAAATTTATCTAGATCTGAATGGGACACACTGACAGTTCCCCATTATTATAGTTTTACTGTCTATCCCTACACATATTTTTTTATGGTCCCTTTTTAGAATATTGACGTTTCCTCATTTGCTTCTTTAAATCAAGTATTTTTACTGCTGTCTTATCAAAAATCAAGCTCACTTCAATTTTTTTAGGTCAGTTGAAACATGATAAATTTTTATTCAATCTCTTATTTTCAAGGTGTGTCTTTTCTGTTTGAGGTGTATTTCTTGGAAATTATATAGTGTTAGATTCTGATTTCTAATCCATTCTGCTACCCATTTCTATTTTGTGGGTAAGTTTATAAGGTTTATTTCATTTATTCACTAATCTTTTCCTGAATCTACTCTGTTCCTCTGCCCTCCTGCCCCAGCCCACTCTGCTCTTTTTCCTTCTGTTTCCTTATTGAAGGTATTTCTGAACCCAGCTTTGTGTGTGTTCATGTGCGTCTTTGTGTCTATATGTCTATCTGTGTTCTGCTCTCCCTTGACCACTTCAGATGAAAGTGAGAGATAGGTATTGCTTACTTCCCTCCTACTCCTAATTTGTATCATCTTATATTTTACCTTAATTATATGAGAGAAGTTTCTCAAATCAGTAAGTATTTATCAAGTGCATACTATGTTCCAGGCATTGTGCTAAGCTCTGGGGATATAAAAACAGCACCTGCTCTTAAGGTCCTCACAGTCCAACAGCATGTGTACAACTATGTACCAACAAAATAAAGGATAAATTATAGATAATCAACAGAGGGAAAGCATGAGCATTAAGGGAAATTGGAAAAGGATTCATGTAGAAGGTGGAATCTTAGCAGAGGATTGAAAGAAACAAGAAACAAAGATGAAAAAGTAGATCATTCTAGACATAAGGAATAAACTGAAAATTCCTGCACTTATGAGATAGTGTCTACTTTAAGGAATATAGGGAGGAGAATAGTATCAATAAGATTAGAAGAGGGGTAGGTCTGGCTTAACCCTTATTGCCTAGCCCTTACCACTCTTCTGCCTTAGAACCAATACCCAGTATCGATTCTAAGACAGAAGGTAAGGGTTAAAAAAAAAAAAAAAAAGATTATCCCTTAGCTGATACTCTTATCCCCATTCAATTCCAGGACACAGTCATTAGGTGACATTCTAAGTCTGTACCTGGACTATAACCCTGTAGCTACTGGTTTGGCTTATATTCTTGCTTCCTGGGCTAGAGAACTGACTCTCCCTGTGTTTTCTTTTATCATTATTTGGTCTTGTCAGATCCTAGTTTGAGGAGAGAATGAGGCTGTATTGCTTCCTTCTACTCCAATATCTTGGCTGTTCTTTTCCCCAATTTAGATTTAATGTCAGTCAGCCAGTTAGAAAAGGCTGTGTGGATTCTCCTCTGGAGGCCATTAAGCAAAATCTTAATAAGCACTTGTTAGTTGTCCAAGACAAGAATTTGTCTCAGATATAGTTGGATTAGATGACTGCTGAAGCCCATTTTCTACTCTGTTATTTTATATATTTTTTGTGTATGTACGTCCACACACACACACACACACACATATAAATATATATATTTTTTAACCTATAAATTTCCTTTTTGTATTTACTTTTTTCAAGTTTTTTCTCCTCAGGTATGACCACCCCCTTTTGCTATTTGTTCCAAATTTCTCTTGCCTCTGTAGTTGCTAGAGTCACTTTATATATCTATTTCTTGGGGTGGGGTAGGGAGTAAAAGTTTAAAAGCAGCCAAATCAAACACATCCCTTTATCTTGAATGGGATGAAGCAAATATGGCTCATATTAGCCTTGGAACCCATTCCCTTCTGTAGTTCGGGTCTGGGATGCCCAGAGATCCTACTTTGGGGTATTGTTAGGACAAGAGAATTGTGGTAGTCTCACTCTGCCCTTTTCCTGCAGTCCTGAACTTAAGGATCTCTACCCTCTAGAAGTACAGTATGCTGTGGGTGAACTTCAGCCCCACTAATGTTCTGAAATGAGACTTAGTGCTGGGAATCACCCTCTCCGCCCCCTATTTCTTCCCAAATCCTCATCAGGGATTAATCTTGATTTTCTCCCTTTCTACAGTTCTGGACTTAGATATTATCTTTCTGACCTTTACAGCAGCCCTGGATAGGTACAAATAAGGATATTATACTCATGATCCTCCCCCTTCCAACACTTCCGGATTAAATTGCTGAGCAAGGTCCTCTCTGCATTAATTAACTCAGATATAAAATGAATAGTATGGGCCATTTTGTCCTTTCTTGATTGGGAGGTGGGAGGAGAACATCTAATTCCTGAGTGCTTCTAGTATATCTTTCCTCTTTGTTAAACATTTCCCATTTCTGGCAGAGCATTAGGAAGAGTTGAATTTATTTAGAATCTGTCATGTTTCCATCGTTGCTAGCTTTATTTTCAAAATGTGAGTTAGAGAAGTATAATAAAATATAAATGAAAAACCGAAAAGAGACAGATCAGTAAGCTATTGGTGCTACTGGCTCCATCATATAACTAACTCTCTTGGATTAAGGATTTTACAGGTCTGTTACCAGAATATGTGAAACAGCATCAGAGGAACCTTGATTTTCAGTTAAGCTGTATTTTTTTTATAATTCATTAAATCTTAAAATCGTTTAAAATAAACATTTATTTAAATAGTATAATAAAATCCTAAGTGATTGCTTCAATCAGAAGTATTGACACTCTTAAGTATCAATACAATTTAAGTTATCTTAAAGAAACTGGTAATTAGTGGAAATTAATGAGTAATAGAATCAAATACAGAAAGCAAGCTATTGTCATCACAGTGGGGAATGTATGTACATATTTATGAATAAAATATATAAGTAATTTTACTTTTTTTGTTTTATGAAAATCTCTTAATTTTCATAAAATTTTTAGAATTCAACTTTTTAAAATCTTATAATATTGCAATTGGAAGAATAACTTTCTAACCATAATAAATCAACTAAATACATGTTCTTACATTATCTGTTTGCCAACTGCATTCTATATTTACTAGATACATACATAACATATATTCATGCTTGATTAAAGGAAGAAACTCAAATATAGCTATGTTTTAGTTATGTATATAGGATATTAGTACTCAAGTGAAGGAAGAAACTTAAATAGTAAAATCTAGTCTCACTGATTGAGACTTACAACTGTGAATCCTTTGAGTCTCAGTTACTTTTTCCATAAAATAAGAGGATTGGACAAAAGTCACTTGAAATTCTAACATTCTATTAAGCTAAGAAGAAAGCAGTTGATAAAGCCTTTTATGAATGGTATTTTTTTTTGTGCGTGTGTGAAGTTTGAGATTGGCTTGGGAGATAAATATTACTACGTACTATATGTATATTTTAGTGCTATGCTATATAACTGAGGTAAAAGTAATGGTTGATTCCTAATTCTTCACACACAACTGTGCTTGTGTGTATAAGCTTGCCTCTTAGCGTTGTACATTTTGAAATAAACAAAAGAGGAGGCATCATGTTTTAGAAGATTCAATATGGACCTACTTCTGCTGTTCTCCAAGGTTCTGCAACCTGGATGAGGAATTGAGAAGGACCAAGACTATCAATAAATGCAAAAATTTGCTTGATCCTTTAAGATGTCAATTCCAATCCTTCCAATCTCTCAGGCCCCCACAAATTCTTCATCTTTAAAACAAGAGAGTGACCCTAATGACCACATCTTTGTCTAAGAAAAAGCATTCATTCTCTCATTCAAAGCCATTCCTCATATTCCTTGTGTATTTATTCAATAGCTACTATGTCCTAAGCCCTGCGGTTAGTGTTAGATGCTAGAGATGATACAGAAACAAAAATTAAACAAAAATGAAAGATCCTCTTTTTCTAATTGAAAGTTGCCTTTATGCTTTCTTCTTTATTCTACTGTTTCTTATTGCTCCTGTGCCCATACAAAATCTGCCTACACAGTTACCATTTGGTTTTGCACAGATTTTTAAACCTTAATTATGTAACCAAAGCAAAAACAATGAATCAAATTAGTCTAAGAAAGGAAATTTTCTTACTGAAGTTACTTATCAGCAAGCTAATATCTATTGATTATGGAGAATAGGAAAAGCAGAAATAAGAAATGTAGCTTTAGAACTACTTTGAATACCTTAAATTCAGTACATTAGGCAGATTTTTAAAAAATTCTATACCGACTTCATTTTTGTATCTGTTTATCTACATTATATTTTGAAATGCTGACTTCACATTAAGCAAACCATATCTTTTTTCAGTGCAATTGTATGCCACTTTTAGCAGGGTAACATTATAGAAGAAGGAAATGACAAATAACTCTATCTGCCCATCATCTTCCTTTCATCTCATTCTTTTTGCTCCTCTAACCTAGAGGGTTCAAATTATAGATTATTTGAAGGTGTTTGTTAATGAATCCTTTTTGTGAGGGTGATCTTAAGAGCACTGACAGTAAGAATAGCCTACAGACATATTGCATATGTAAACTTATAAAAAAGTGAATTAATTTTTTATGAATGGAAATGGGCTAATCGGTAAGTAAGTTTCCATCTTAATGAAGTAACAATATTAAGCTGAATTTCAGTTTTAAATGAAGTTGTTATAAACAAAAGCACTAAACATACTTTATCAGCATCTATTTGGGAGCAACACTTTTGAAATTTTCCTTTTTAAAAGAATTTAAGTTCACATTCTTGGTAAGCGCAACAAAAAAGTTAATAATTGTCTTTTATAGTTTTGATAAATAGCAATTTATTATATCAGTGATATAATAGCTTCATTAATAAGCTGTTATTTTAAATCATAGTAAGGGGTTAAAATATAGTATTTGCTTATGTAGTTTAGGAAATGATGAAGGCTATTATTTTGCTTTTTATCAAAACTATTCTTTGATAAAAAGAAGATTCAGGTTACTTTGCCCATGACAACAGGATGAGATAAGGAACATGATGTCTTAAAAGAGATTAGTTTTTAAGGTTGTATACTAAACTTTGAATTTGCATTTGAAACTAAATGAATTCATAGGGCAGAATCCTTTTAGTTGAATAATAAAAAGTATCACCATATATACACATAAATGGAATTTTATCTATTCAAATCATCTAGTGGAATTATTGAGTACCCACTATATGGTAAACTCTGTGTGGGATAAAAAAGAAACATACATTGTCCTTACAAAATATACAGTCTAACTGAGAAGTTTCCTTACAAACACTAGATGATCACTTAGATGGATTATAAAACTCAGAAAGATACAGTGTAACCCTCCCCAAATCTAAGGGAAGGTACTGAATTACAAAATTAATCCCAATGTTGCTATTCTTTACATGGTACCCCTTCATGCTATAGACCTGTGGGAGGCAGAAGACTTCTTCAGTGCCTCTTTACATTTAAATTGTTTTAGTTCATAATTCTAAAAGTCAGTAATAGAAGAAATGTCACAAAATAATATATGAGTGAATATAATTTGGACAAGGGTTCATTTTTATAACCAGAATTCTTGCCTATTTAAGCACAACTGTATATATTTAGGATAGAAAATTGCATATTTCATTTTTTTTCTTCTTTATTGTACAGGTTTCTGCATGTTTGTACTGAGCTTAGTGAAGAAACATTATCGTCTTCAATTTTACATGGTGCGTATTAGTCATTTTTTATGGTCGCTCACTGACTTGTTCTAAAAATCAGTACTTTTAAAATTTTCTTAGCTGTACTCTTGAGAAATTATACTGTTTTGAGCAGGTATATCTACTCTATCATATTAGACATTAGAAAAGGTCTTTTTGAATTTTGCTTTTCTCTTCAAAGATGCTAAATACAAATTATGAGGTAAGAAATTTAAATTTAAAACCCTTCAGTGTTGAAGTTTAAAACAATCTGTTATTTTGTTCTTCAAAATTAATGGACATTATTATTCATAACTTTAGAGATTTTACATCTATAATCCTTTAGTCCAATGATGGTCAAACTTTTTAAAGAGGGGCCCAAAGGAAAGGAAATGCTCGTCTGTCAGTCTGTTTCTAAGGCAACTCTAAGTTTCATTGTATTGTATCCTACTTATTATGTTTGTCAGATTAGGAATAATGTCAAGCAGCAGGATAGAACATTGCCAATCACTGCTTTAATCAGTTATATAGCTGGAAAACTTATACTATCCTCTGGGAGATTATTTTCATATGAAGTATTTACATCAATGATTCCCAAAGTGGGTGGCACCGCCCCCTGGTGGGTGCTGCAGCGATCCAGGGGGTGGTGGTGATGGCCACAGGTGCATTTGGGGGCGGTGAATAACTGTAAGGGGACGGTGATAGTATGTGACAGGGGGCGCTAAGTAATATTTTTTTCTGGAAAGAAGGCTGTAGGCCAAAAAAGTTTGGGAACTACTGCTTTAGAGGATAGTAGAGAGTATGTACATATTTGTGCATTGGTAGAATAATTTGTTACAAAAGCAGTAAGCTTCCTAGAACATGGATTTCCAGTCCTTCTACTAGAGACAGTGTGGCACAGTAGGACATGGATTCAGAACTTACACACACACACACACACACACACACACACACACATCCTATCCCACCCAGCTATCACCCCCTCCTCCAACCCCGCTCCCAGCCCCAATCATCTGGACACTCGCTAGCTATGTGACCATGGGTGAATCATCTCTCTGATACTTAGGATAGTCTCCAAGACTAATCTACAGTTATAGAAAAAGGCTTTCCTCTACATAAATGCATGTAGTTCCTATACTATTAAAATCCCATCATATAATTATAGATATAGAGCTAGAAGCTTGATGCCATCTAATCCAAACCACTCATATACAAGAGAAATCGAAGATCAGAAAGGATAAGTGACTCAAGGTCACACAAATTGTAAGAGGTCCTCTGACTTTAGGGTCCAGGCTCTGACCAGTGTTCTATGCTGTCCTCATATTAATGTATCTAATTCTTGGTTTATGGACCTTTATGCTTACATGTATTTTGAGCTTATTTCCTTACTCTTTAAATTATGAAATTAACATATTATAATATATAATAATGTAGCATGTTAAGGTTGTATTTGGTTTTGTGAATATATGTACAATTTTAAAGAATCCTTAAAGAATTACATTTTCAAGATTAGATTTTGAAAATATTTGTTGTGTTTTGTTTTTCTGACTATATGTTGAAAAGAGTGTCACATTCGTAATCAGAAGTCCTGGATTTAAATCTCACCTTTGTGACCTTGGGCAAGTCACTGCCCATCTGAGCCTCAGTTTTCTGAGGTCTAGATAGTCTTTCAAGCTCCTTTTAGCTCTAAATCCATGATCTTATAATCCAGCTAAGTGACCCAACTGATCATTAGTATAATTCCAATTGACAGAATAAATAAATAATAAAATATTAAAAGAATCTAGAAAACAACACAGTGATAAATATTTTTCAGCTTCACAGACTTTACCTCTTTGGCATCTAGAAGAGATTGTTGAAGGGGAAACGAACAATAATTCGATTTTCATTGTCAAAAAGCAACAGTGTATTCTGATATTCCAGAAATATCAAAGTTTTATTGTAGTCAACTGTGTTGTTTTCTTTCTTTTTAAAATCTTGACCTTCCATCTTATTGGCTCCAAGGCAGAAAAGCAGTAAGCACTAGGCAATGGGGGTCAAGTGACTTGTCCAGGGTCACATAACTAGGAAGTGTCTGAGGCCACATTTGAACCCAGGACTTTCAGTCTCTAGGCCTGGCTCTCCATCCACTGAGCCATCCAGCCACCCATATTGGGTTGGTTTTTTTTTAAATAAATTTTCTGAGTTTAAGTAAAATTCATTGTTTTCTTTGGTAATTTCCCTTCATTTCTCTACATTTAAGTAAAAGTGTGTCAAAGATCATTGAAATGCCAAAAGAAGTAAGCAGCTTGTTGGAAACAAAGAATGCTAAAGCTTCATTTAAGCTACCAATTGAAGAAAATGCAGTGGAATCCACAGAAAAGTTTCAAACTTACAGGGCATCTTTTGATAGATGTTCAATTAATTTGAATAGTTAAAAGTTAAGAAAAATTACTTGTCCTTCTTTAGGCAGTTTTTAGCTTATAGTGTGTGAGGAATGTAAGTATTCAAAATGTTCCCTATACTCTTAGCACACAAATAGTACCATGATACTTCACGCTGGTAGTACCATACTAGTCTCTTAAATTCCTCATTTCGATTTTAACTTCATATATATTTGTTTATATAGCATATCACTATATTGACTTATTGTTTGCTCAAGAGTTTTTCAAAATTTGGATGTTTTTAAATCACATGATTAAAAAGTATTTTCCTAGCTTTTCAGGAAACATCAGCAGAGTTGTGTTATATGCTGCCTAAGTACAACATTAAGAAATATTAATGTGCTTAAAACATTTTCTTATTCCCTCAGCTTTTTTTAGGTGTTCTGACTTATGTAGTATTCACTAATGGTTATATTGTTGCACTATTAACAGTTCGCATGGACTCATGTCACTTTGCTGATAACTGTAACTCAGTCTCATCTTGTCATCCAGAATCTGTTTGAAGGCATGATATGGTAAGGGGAGCAAGAATAAATCGTTTTCTTATGGTGTTAGCATTTTACTTTTTGTTATTGTTATTTAAAATATTTCTCTCAAAAAATAAGTTGACTCCAGAGGAACTGGAGACACTTTCCTATGTAATTTAAACATTCTATCAAACACTTTAACATTCAAAAATCTTACTAATTTCAGCTTGCTAATATCTAATTCCACTCAATTAAAATGTATCTTTATTTGCTTGGTATTTGACAGTGAAGGACCAAATCTTTAATGGCATACTTCTAATCACTTAAAGCATTATATTATAGTGCCTTTTATTTATTCAGATACTATCTTCTTATTCAGATTATAAATAAAACTTGGAAAGTTTCTCCAAAAGCAACAAAAAAAATAAACTAAATTTCCATATGATGGAAAGCTACAGTCCTCTTTTAAGGTCCTAGTGGTGAAAAAAAACCCTAGAGTTCTTTAAGGAAATGCCAACAAAACAAACTATGACATATACTACCAAGACATCATCTTCATGTATGGATTTGTTGATTAATTGCATGTTTGTCTGATAGCCTACCTAACTAAACTAACTGGCTCACAAGATAGATCACAGGGTCAAAGCAATTTATCTGCCCAGTAAGATGTTTAAGGATTGTTACTAGAGCTAATGCTCAATTCTGAAGAAATCATGGATCCTTAAAATGTTGAAGGAACAGGAACAATGCATTTTCCCCAAATATCTTATAAACATGAGCTGAATGTGAAAAGTTATAGTTCCTTTACAAAGCATTTGGCCATGTGATAAACTGAAAAAATTGTGTGTGTGTGTGTGTGTGTGTGTGTGTGTGTGTGTGTGTGTGTGTAATGTATGTTTTCATTGTCCTACTGGGATTCTGGAGTTCCAATTTAATGAGTCACAGATCTGTAAAATAGATTTATAAAAAGATAGGATGATGGAAAGGATTTTGTAAGTATTGATTATAGTTATGGTTGGGGAAAATATTCAGAAATTCTATCTCCACGAATTTTTAAACTCAGTAGTTTAAAATAAACTAAATAGCTTATACGTAAGCATTTTTATTAATTGAGATGAACTAAAAAAGACAGTTTAAAATTAATTTCACACAAAAAAATTATGATTGAATCAATTTTTTCCTCTTTATTTTTAAATATTTTTCCATGTTTACATGATTCATTTTCTTTCCTTCTCTCTCCCAGAGCTGACAAGCAATTCCACTGGTTTATACAAATGCTGTCACTTGATACCTATTTCCATATTATTTATTTTTGCTATAGAGCAAATTTTTAAGGCCTAAACCCAAAATCATATACCCATATATATGTGATAAGTGATGTCATATATTTTGGTTTTGCATTTCTACTCTCAATAGTTTTTTTCTCTCAATGTGGATAGCATTCTTTTACGTGTCCTTCAGGAGTATCTTGGCTTGTTGCATTTGCTACTAGTAGCAAAGTCTTTTACATTGGATTTTTCCACAATGTTTTACTTTTTGCGTTCGATATTCTTCTGGTTCTGCTCATTTCACTCTGCATCAGTTCATTGAGGTTCTCCCAGTTCACATGGAAAGCCTCCAGATCATGATTAAATCAATTTTTAATGAATCATTTTAAATTTAGGGTTTATTAAAGTTAACTAAGTATTCTGTCAACTTCACAGATGTCAAACTAGTTAGATAGCTAATATGAATCCTAGAAGATTCTAACATAATTCTGCAACAGTGCTTCAAAACATGGTTTCTTTGGTGTTTTGAGCACTCTGTCCACTGTCATAATGGAAGCCCTTTTGAAAATGTGTTGCCCTATAGTCAACTTGATTATCAGCCTTTATTTTGTTAGTCTTGTCCTCACATTTCTGTCTTGTTCTATCCCTGTAGTCACTCTTTGCCACTTGGCAGCTCTTGGCAAAGCTTAAGGGAATTAATGGTCTTCAAAAGAAAATTGTTCATAGTGTAGCATGGATCTTTTTAACATACTTTTTATATAGGCAATAGACTTTTTAAAATGTTAGTCAGTTCTTGTAAAATAAACCTAACCCATGATTTGATTTCCTAGTAATATAACTAATCTTCATGGCTTTGGTGTTTAAATCTGCCCCATTCTTTGATTTTGCTTTTTATGTTAAAGGATTTTACTACTTATTATTTTTAAGTTTGGTTTTCAGACCATGTTTAAATTGCTCTTTTGGAAAAATCAATTGTTGCTTATCCATTAGCCCAGTGCTAATGATTCTGCAGTGCTCCAAGCTGGGATGTAAACACCTGTATTATTGCCATTGGTTGTTGAGTAATAATTTTGTAGGAGTACTTGATCAAGTCACCTCTTTTTTTTCTGTGGACTCTTTTAAGGTTTCTTGTTCCAATATCAAGTGTTATCTGCAATGACATTACAGCCTACCTTTTTGGATTCTTCTTTGGGAGAACTCCTTTAATTAAGGTAATGTAAAAATATAGCCAGGTAGTTACTGTACATTTTTTAAGAAAGAAAAGAACATAACAAAGCTCAAAACTGTTAGAATGTGTTAGAAATTTTCAAAGCAACAAAACTTCATATGTCTCTAGATATAAAAGAAAGTGGAAGGATTGGAGGGAGAGTCAAAAGTATATTTAGACAATAAAGAGAAGATCTTGGCTCAGAAGCCTTCACAACATAAGAATACTTGGAGTAGCATGTATAAAATATTGCCAGAAAAGCAGAATGGTGCCAGACTGTGGAGGGCCTTGAATGTCAGGACCCAGAGAAAAGAATAACATAACTAAATATGTAAGAAAAATTATGCTGGCATCTATCTGTAGGAGGGACTTGGGGGACAGGGGAGGAGATTTATGGAAACAGAGAATGAGAGCCTTCCTTGTGCAGTAGTTGTAGGACTAGAGAAAAAAAAAATAAAGAGATGCTTCTGAGATTGGACTGAGTAACAAGGTACAGGAAAAAGAAGACTCAAAGAGAATCCCAAGGTTTAAATGTAAGAATTTGAATGGCCACACATCCTCCCTCCAAAATGAAATTAAGAGGAAAAGCAGATTTATGAGATGATGATTAGCAATTCATGTTGTGATATGTTGCATTTGTAATGCTGATGGGACTTCAAATAGAGATTTCATGTGAGAGTTTGGATCTAAAGTTTAAAACAAAGATCAGGGCCAAAGATGTAGATGTGATCACTTTTTGCATTGAAATTTTAATAATTGAAGCATCGGGAGTGGGTAAGAAGGCCCTCTGCTCTCTATCTCTACCTCCTTTGACAAAGGTCAGAATATAGGAGAATGGATGCCTTAAGGCTGAGGAAGAGAACCAGAATATTATTTACTCCATGAAGAAAGGACCCTAGACAACAGTATCAATGCTCAGATAGATCAAGGGAGGTGAAAACCAGTGGGGCAAGTTTGGGTTGGAAGTTGGATTTTGGATTTGTCAAGTAAGTTGACCTTGTTAACATTTGGGAGAATGGTTTCTGGGGATCACTGGGAGAAGGAAGGCAGTTAGGAGCTAAGGAGACACTGGATATTTGGGAAATAAAAGCATTATATATATACAGCTTCATGAAATTCTGCATTATTCTTATCCATTTCTTCCCATTGTACCACAGACCCTTCAAATTTCTCCCATCTCTTCCTATTATGAGCTCTTGTAGGAAAAAGTATTCCTGTCATTGAATTCTGATAGATTATCTGGCAATGTGACCTTCCAAGGCAAAAATATGCTATAACAAAAGATCTGCATTTTATGATATAATCACCTAACTATGAGACCTCAGCATAGGCCTAAGACTGATAAGAAATAAAATTCAAATAAATAAAATAATTTTTAAAATACAGTGAAGATATTTAGTATTCTTAATTGCCCTGGTTCCCCTGGTAACCAAATTTTTGGTTTTTTATTTTGATCACCAAGTAAATACTCCTGTTGCTGCATATAAAACCTTATTATAAAAGGTGTAACTTTAGTATTTGGAATTAATTATCAATTTGTGTATAGATCTTGTGTATAGAAACCAAAGAATTTATCCAAAGAATTTGCAGCGTAGTCATGAAATCTCACAATTCAGTCTGATATGTTAAGACTCTTTGAGAAAACATTTCTATAGTTATAAAAGTATTTTATCCTTTTGAGGAATTGTGGTGTTAAACCTAGAATTAAAAAAATTCAGTATGTTGAATAATATTCTGTATTTTTTGAATATTCACTGTGATTAATATTTATCTTATTGGGTTTATGTTATCTATTACTATAAGACATGTATTGAAATAAGTATTAGAAAAGGATACCTGAGTCTTTTTATTAAGGGGATTAGAAATCAAGGACATGAGAAGTATGTATTACAAGAATACAAAAACATATAACTAATAATTATTTGAGTACCATACTAGGAATTTGATAAAAGTAATAGTAAATTAGGGGAGGGGGAAATTTTAAGTAAGTGTAGAATTATCAGTGTAATTTGAATGAAGCAAGGTGAGGAAAAGATGACAAATTTTCAGGATGCTAGAAGCCTTGAATTAGGGCTTCAAATATACATATCTTTAAAATTAGTAATTTATCTTACCTTTTTTTTGTTGTTCATTTGTTTGGTGGTGGGGGGTCCTCTGTCAGCTATCTCCTAAAAAGACGTGGGAAGGATTCATTGGAGGATTCTTTTCCACAGTTGTCTTTGGATTCATTGTGAGTATTTCCAAAATCTTTTATGTCTTTCTTTGATTCTTTCATGCTTTTGCAAAATTATAGCGTTTGTCTCTTTGTTCTGAATCAGAACTGATTAATACTGGTCAAATTATTGTATTAGTAAATGTAAAGTAAAACTAAAAGTTTGGGAGCAGATAAAAAAGCTGTGTATACTATCCCATCTCTTGCCAGGCTATCAATCCACTGAGCTACCCAGTTGCCCCCTAGTGTTTTTTTTTTTTTTAATAAATCTTTTCCCTCCCATTCTGGTATAAGATATGTGAGTGAGATGAATGAAGGAAATGATAGTGGAAGAGAAAAAAAAAAAAGGTAAATGTCACCAGATAAAAAAATATGGCACTTTAAAATTATTTTATTTATCTATTTGTTCCCCCCCCATGGTTACATGATTCTTGTTGTCTCCCCTTTTCCCTCCCCACTCCTAGTGTTGACAAGCAATTTCACTGGGATATATATGGGTGTGTGTGTGTGTGTATAGATAATAAATATATATATTATCACTAGATACCTATTTCCATACTATTCATTTTTGTAATAGTCTTTTAAAACCAAAACCCCAAATCCTATACCCATATAAACAAGTGATAAATCATATATTTTCTTCTGAATTTCTACTCCCAGTTTTTTCTCTAGATGTGGATAGCATTCTTTCTCATAAGTCCCTCAGAGCTTTCCTGGATCATTGTATTGCTGTTAGTAGCAAAGTCAATTACATTTGATTGTCCCACAGTGTTTCAGTTTCTGTGTATATTGTTCTCCCTGTTCATTTTACTCCACATCAGTTCATAAAGGTCTTTCTAGTTCTTATAGAAATCAAGTTGTTCATCATTCCTCATAGCACAATGGTATTCCATCACCATCATATGCCACAGTTTGTTCAGCCATTCCCCAGTAGAAGGGCATCCCCTCATTTTCCAATTTTTTGCCACTACAAAAAAGCACAACCTATAAATATTTTTGTACAAATAGAACCTTTCCCTTTTGTGTGTGTGTGTGTGTGTGTGTGTGTGTGTGTGTGTGTGTGTGTGTGTGTGTGTCTCTTTTGGGATACAAACCCAGTAATAGTATCGCTGGGTCAGAGGACATGCATTCTTTTAAAGCCCTTTGGGCATAATTCCAAATGTGGCACTTTTTAAAAAAAAATTTTTTTTTATTATTTTAAACCCTTAACTTCTGTGTATTGACTTATAGGTGGAAGAGTGGTAAGGGTAGGCAATGGGGGTCAAGTGACTTGCCCAGGGTCACACAGCTGGGAAGTGTCTGAGGCCGGATTTGAACCTAGGACCTCCCGTCTCTAGGCCTGGCTCTCAATCCACTGAGCTACCCAGCTGCCCCCGAGGCACTTTTTTATAATGCTAACTGCGGAAATTATGGTTTTATAAGTGACAAGGATAAAGGGCATAGTTAGTTGAAGTTTGCTGAGAGCCAAGAATGCCAAAATTATCTTTCGTTTAATTGGAAATCAAGATTTGGATAATTTTCAGCACAATCCTAATCTTCAAAGTAGCAAGTGTTTAAAAATTGAATTTTGGCAGCTCACCTTGCAACACTTTTAGAATTGAGGATTGAAAATATCTGCAGGGGAGAGACAGACAGAGAAAATAAAATCTGATCTTAAAGCTAGTCCAGTAAGTTTGATCAGCATTTTTTTGTTTTTTTTTTTAAGTTAGGCTAGTTTCTTGTTCATTATGAAACCATTTTGTAATCTCTGTTCAGATTTTTGTGCTTTCCCCTAAACCTACAAAGTTTTTAATTGAGAGAGTATGAGCTACATGATTTTTCCTAGTTTCCCCCCTCTTGTTTTGAATACTCTTGATTTTACATTAATCAGTCACTTACCTACTACTAGACATCTGCTATGTGCCAGGCACTGTGCTGGTAAGAGGGTTCCTGCCCCTCAAGGAACTAATATTCTTCTGGGAGACAAAATATATACATATTCAGAATATAACTTTTATACATGTATGCATGTAGAAAAATATACATATATGCATGTAGAAAATGTGTATATATATAGAATATGTCTATTATTAATACAAAGTGGATCTTGATAGGGGTTCACTCATATCTTCATTAGAAACAGATAAGGCTTCATAAAGGAGATGGTGCTTTAGCTGATTCTTGAAAGAAAACAGATATTCAGGCCATTCTGACAGTTCAGGCTCAGCACTGGAACAAAACAATACTCATAGGTGAGTATTAAAAAAAAAGCAATTACTTAATGAAAGCACAGAGAGGATATTCAGCAGTTGCACAGAATCAGTTCAGATGGACACAGTCTCTCCCTTTGCATTTGCATGGTGGAAAGCTGAGGCTACAGAAGTTAAGTGGCTTGCCCAGGGCAACAGCTAGTAAGTGGCTGAGGCTGGATTTGAGTTCAGGAAGATACATCTTCCTGATGTCGGGCCCTTTGTCTATCCACTGTGCTACCAGCTGCCTGCTGTTGCTTCTACCACACCAAAAATTCCAAGAGGTAGATGTCTGTTCCAGGTGTGGGAAACAGCATGATGGCACTCAGGTGAGACATGGAGTGTTGTGTGTACAGACAGGACAGTGTGGCTCTATCTCTGAATTCAAAGAGAGGAGTAAAGTGTAAGAAGTCTGGAAAGATAGAAAAGAACCAGATCATAAAAAGAAGAGTTTATATCTTTTTCCCAGAGGCAATAGGGAACTAAGTCAGTAAGAATTTATACATAATTACAGTGAGCCAAGCAGCCTGCTAAGCCCTGGAAATTCAAATATAATAAAAAAATAAAGACTGCCTCTCCCTGCCCTTGATGAGTTTTTAGAATTAAGGGAGGGGAGAAGGTGGGGAACAACATATAAAATGGAGCTAAAAAAGTGATGGGAATGGGATTCAGCAAGAGAGACATGTTGGGAGTTAGAAACAATAAGATTTGGTAAAAGACTGGATTTATGTGGGAGTGAATGAGTTATTTGAGGATGATACTAAGGTAGTGAACCTGAATGACTGGGAAGATGGCAGTGTCTGACAGGCAGAAGTTTGGAAGAGTTGTGTATTGTAGAGATGAGTTCTGTTTTGGAAATAATTTGAGATGCCTATAGGACATACAGTTGAAAGTCACTGATACTTAATGATGTAAGACTAGAACTCAAAAGACAGACAAGGGGTGTGTGTGTGTGTGTGTGTGTGTGTGTGTGTGTGTGTGTGTGTGTGTGTGTGTGTGTTCGTTCTGTGTTCTGTGTTCTGTGTTTTGTGTGTGTTTTGTGTCTGTGAGTCAACTACAGAGATGATAAACTTCTAAGAAGTAAGGTGACAGGGACACAAAAGAGTAAACCTCCCTTTCTCTCATAACAAAGATTTAAGGAAAAGGAAAATAGTTTAACTAAGCCATTCAGCACAATAACTCTTTCACCACACACACACACTGTTCCACACTCATCATTACCCACTTCAACAAAGAGGGAAGAAGGCTCATTTTCTCAACTCGACTTTCTCAACACAATTACTTGTGCTTCATTGTTATTTTTTCCCATTTACATTCATCTGGACAGTCCCTTCCACATAGTATTTTTGAAAATGTTTATTTAAATTGAATTAGTAGCTTGAATTAATATGTAAAATATTAATTTTTTTCTAATGCAACTTTCTGACACAAAACTGAAATAGGTTTTATGATTGACATTTATTAATTCATAGATACTTGTTTTGTTTTTCAGGCTGCCTACGTTTTAGCAAAGTACCAATACTTTGTTTGTCCAATTGAATATAGAAGTGAAATCAATTCATTTGTAACAGAGTGTGAACCATCAGAACTTTTCCAACTTCAAACATATTCTGTTCCTCCCTTATTGAAAGGAGTGTTGAGATGGGTAAGAGAAGCCTAAATGCAAAGTCCATTTTAGAATAATAAAGTTAGCTTTCCAACAAACTGATTTATGTAGAAAATCTCTGTTATAGCATAATGTCCTCCTAGATGACAGAGTGAATGAATAGTAAATTGACCAACTTTGAAGAATTCATTACCTGGAGAATCACCTTTGGTAATGACAAATGTCAAGATACCATTTAGCTCAAATAAATTTGCATTAGCAACATTGGGTATCCCTTTGTTTTTCCAGATGAAAGAAATTTCAGTAGAAACAGGGTTTGACAGTTCAGAAACTGAATTACACATGCCAGATTCAGCATATTAACATGCTAAGTCAAAGCTATTTAATAATATACAAGGAATACAACAAAAACTTTATTTCTCAAATAATTTTCTCTTCCAGTATTTTTTGCTGACATTCTAAAGAATCTTAAAGGTCTAACATCACATATGATTGGATCCTTCATTTTTTTTTCTCTACACCTTTATTTTAAGGTTATAAAAGATTAAGAGCCATCATGGAAGAGAAAATAATGAATTCACCTTGTAGGCAGAGATTATTATACTTCTGACACATGATGGTTGTATGAACTCTGGCAAGGACTCAGGGGTCTTCCTGCCTACTATAGGTTGCAGATTGGTAGATGAAAATCTGACATGGACAAAGCCTTAGCTCTGGATATACAACACGAAAACAGAAATGCATGTTGCATGCCGGGCTTGGCTTGGGGAGATTTTTTTAATCCCAAAGTGTTCTGTGGAATTATGTACCTAAATAAAAGTATGACTGAGATAGCTTCTGTTTCTTTTCCTTCAGGACACAGTGAGCTTGTATCCATTCCAGATACACAGCATTGCACTTTCAACATTTGCATCTTTAATTGGTCCTTTTGGAGGCTTCTTTGCTAGTGGATTCAAAAGGGCTTTTAAAATTAAGGTGGGTGTGTACATTTCATATCAGACCAAAAAAGCTGTGATTATGCTTGTAATTGGAATTGTTTCTCCCTTAGATGTATACCCTTGAAATAAAGGCATGTATTTTTTGTTTTCCTCACAAACATACTAGCTAATCTATAAGCCTTGGCTAATGTATCAGCAAAAAAGTTTGTCGTGATTGACCCATTGATTTTAGTCTTTCAGTGTGTCAGTTCACAATGGTAAATGATTTATATAGAAATGAATTTGTTCTATAAAATAGTGTGCACACACTGGCTGTGTTGGCAGAATTCAGCTCTGCCATTGCAGTGTTTAATTTTTGTGGTGACCTGGTATTCCCTTCTAGTCCCATTTGAAAGGGAGGTTTGAAGGCTGGGAAAAAGTTGAGCATTATGAGCCAATACAAGAAAAATCATCCCTCCTCCAGTCCAATGGTCTAACTCCTGGACTTCATCCGTAATTGTTCTATTTCCTGGAACAAATTTAGATTAGAATCAGGACTGGGTGCCACCTGCTAGGTCATCACAAGGTCAGATCAACCCCCTGTCCCACCATCCTCTTAGGCTCATTTGGTTTTGCTTAGTTCGGTCACCAGCTTTTCAAATGCAACCAGCATTCCACCTTCTTGCTCCCTTCATCACTGGACACAGCGGGTAGGCCCTAGGAGTCTATAAGGCTTGATTTATCCTATTGTGCCCCAATGTATCAGGAGCTGGTGCCAAGCTTCCTTCAGCAGAATGCTTCATCCTTTTCTGCTTTGCTATTACCATTTTTTTAGAGCAAGCCACAAATTCATCATCACCAAATTCTATAAACTACACCAAACATTATGTGCCAAATGCACATTGGTACCAAGTACAAGATCAAAATTTGGTGAGATTGAGAAATACCTTTTACTACACGACAGCACAAATATGTGTAGGCATTTAATAAGGATATCGGTGTATCATTCAGCAGAGCTCTTCCAGTATGTCACAGGGACATAACCAAGTTGGTAGCAACAAAAGCCCACTCTGGTATAGGTAGTTCTTTGGGTCCAAATGGCTATCCTCCCATTTGGAACTGACTTTTTAGGGGGTTCATCATGTCAACAAAGGTGGCCCATAGCACATTTAGCTAGTGTAGGTTTCTTATGTGTAATTTGGCAATTGGAAAAGCGCTGTGTCTCTAAAGAATCACATTATGCTCCCTCCAGTGTCTTTGTTCTGGGGGCTTCATATATCCTTGACCAGGGGCTTCACATAGACTTGGAATTACTATTCAGACCTTTCGCCTGAGGCCTGAACATACATGCAACTCTGGCATCAAAAAGCACTTTATATCAATCATAAATTTGTTTTACACAGCACTTATATGTCCTTGGGACCCGTGTCCATGTGGCGGACATGAGTTTGGTGTAGCTGGTGGATTTTGGTAATGGTGTGTTTGTGGCTTATTACCGTCAGTCCAGTAGAATAGGATGTGGAAGGCCAGAAAACAGTGATTGCACCAGTGTTCCCTGCATGCTGCAAGCTGCAATCTAAAAGTCATGATGGAAAGTGAAACCAAATGAGACTCCATAAAAGGTGGCGAGCCAGTTGGTTGCCCTGGTGATATCTAGGAGCTTGCAGGAAACTCTGTACCCTGTACCCTGCCGTGTACCCTGCCGTGTAGGAGAGGAGTCGGGACCTGAATACAACCGAATACATGTACAGGCTGTCACATGGTAAATGTGTGCCAGCAAAATGCTCCAGGACTTCAAAGAGGGAAGAGAGTTACTGCAAGCCAAGAGAAATTAGTTTGTGATTACAAGAGCTCAGGAGTGAATGGTGAAAACTTTACAAAATTCTGTAATGTATCGATCTCTCTCAATTGTGTAAATGAAATTAGCTCACCCGCATTCATTCTTTAGACTTTAGCCACCAGGAATAATGTCACCCCACCCAGCTTAGAATTAAGTGGGGAAGGGGAGGTCTGTGACCCACATGTGATAGTGATAAATCAGAAACAAGTGACGGCCCCCTGGGAAGTCCAAAACAGGGTCAAGACTGCCATTTGTCCACATGAAACTGGAGATGGTCGCAGGAAGTGACAAAAGATGCTATCTTTTAAATATGATGGTAACTTCCTATGAAGGGCTTTTGCCCTGTTGAACTTGGTGTTGGAGGAGCTCAGGTGAGACCTCAGACTGCTTCCCTTTGAATTGTCATGTGGGTAAGTTAGGCTGACTCTCTTTCCCTTCTCTTGGCGTTTCTATAGAGGCCCTAGCCTCAAGGAGGCCTCTCTTCTTAGAGGAAGCCTTGTAGCTAGAAGCTCCGTCTGCTGAGCCTCTGAAAGCTCCCTGGTCTGGGCCTCTGATCCGGACCAGAGTTTTTCTCTCTCATTTTCCCTACCTTCAACCTTCCTGAATGTAAATAAACCACCATAAAAGTCATCCTGACTTGAGTCTCTTTTATTTTGAAATCAAGTTAATCGATTTCTGGCCACCAAACCTTAAATATCCAGTCCAACCATAATAATTCCCATTTCCCCCTCTTACACAATCAACCCCACTCTGCTTCAAAGCTCCAGAATTATCTATACTATCCAAATTAACTGTCTCTGCCACACATGTAATTGGAGAGAATTAGGGATGTTTGGACAAAAATTTTCAACTATAGGGGGAAACTGTATCAGTGTATGGTATGGACTATTGTACACTCTTTTCCAAAAGCTAAAAAGTAATAAGTAGACTTCCTGTACTGAAAAAATTATTTTAGAGAATTTATATAAATCTCAAAAGATCACAGTTCTACCATTTTTTTCTCTTCTTGGACAAATTGAAGTATTAGAAAGTCTAGTACTTGCTAGGACTCTGACTAACATTTATTTTCATGATTTTATTTTTGTTATGAAGGATTTTGCAAACACCATTCCTGGACATGGAGGAATAATGGACAGATTTGACTGTCAATATTTGATGGCAACTTTTGTTCATGTGTATATCACCAGTTTCATAAGGTACAGACATGTTTACTTACACTATTACAACAGGCATTTTTATTCTTCTGTGATGTTCCTAAAGATTAAGTTAATATCTTTAATATATCTTTAATAAATAAATTTAATATATTTAATATAATATCAGATTTGAAATTGGGGCATCCAGAGGCTTGCCTCTCTATTGTTTGTCACCTAGCTGCTCCTAGCACAGTCTTTAGTACTCTGGAACAAGAGTACAATTAGTATGATATGGGAACAATCTTAATGTGTCTAGTTTTTCAACTTTAGTCATTTATTTGGGGTGGAAAGGGAAAGAAGAACAAATTATAACTGCCAACTCTCAGCTTTCCACTAAATGATGGCATTGTATAATAGAGAAAGATTATATGAGCACATTCAGTTTTTTTCCCTCTAGTGCTATTCTTTATCTCAGTTGAATACATTTATTATATTAATTAGTGTTTAGTGTCAACACTAATTTTAGAAACACTGAATCCTCATTTGGTCATTTTATTTGCTTAGTTACACTTGAATTTATGTGGTTGATATGGACATTCTCTTGTATATTTGTTACTTTTTTGAATAATTGGATGAATCATTTCACTGATGTGGATACTTCCTCCACATATGGTAACCTTTTTATATTTGTTTCCATCTTCAGTGAGATAAAGCAATGAGATATTTTGATTCCTCTATACAATGGTTCCCAAACTTTTTTGGCCTACCACCCCTTTCCAGAAAAAATATTACTTAGTGCCCCCTGGAAATTATGAAACTATTTATTGAACTCAGAATAGAATGTAATACAAAAAAAGTGTGGCCATCACTGCTCCCCTGAATCTCTGCAGCACCCACCAGGGGGCAGTAGTGCCCACTTTGGGAATCACTGCTCTATAACAAAGGTACTTGACCTAGGTAGGGTCTATGAACTTAGGTTTATTTTTTTTTTTATTATTATTTTGACAATTATATTTTATTATAATTCTGAGAAATGATCCATAGGCTTCACCAGACTGCCCAAGTGGTTCATTACACACACAAAAATGGGTTAAGAACTACTGGTTAATAAGATTTGTCCAAAAAAAATTGAGAATAAACTGGTGGCAATAGAGTCAAGATGATGGAGTGAGCAGAAGCATTTTTGCTTAACTTACTCACTCTGCTCTCTCCAAAATAATCAAGAAAATGCACCAAATGCTGACCAGGAAAGCCAAGAAAAATCACAGTAAGTTGTTTTTTCCAATTCAGGGCAGTGGAGGGAAAAAGAGGAAATTCTACTGATATAGGATTTGGGCTGGTCAGAAGCAGCAAAGAATAGGCATTCTCACAGGAACAGAAAGAGGAGAGAGACAGCAGATCTCAGGAGATCCCTGAACTGGTCTAGTGTTGAGTGGAGTGAGATGCCATTTGTCAGCTCTATCATCCTTTGGCTAGTTCTAGGTCATGGATCTGGGTCTGAGAGAAGTGGTTGCAAGGGACCTATCCTAGCTGTGTTCTGAGCAAGGAACAAGTTCTGGAAATGTAGCTTGGGTGTCTTAGGCAAAGAGCAGTAGGGACTCAGTTCTAGCCTTCAGCTTATCATCTAAGCCCATAGTGAAATAACTAGAGCAGGAGTCCTAGATCAAAGGGGAGCCAGAAAATAACTCTGGACCTGCATAGCCTCCTGCAGGTTCCTAGGTACTGAGTCTGACAGCAGCCTTTGGAAGCTGAACCACACATAAACCTCAGATGCAAAATCGGGTCAGGAACTTGTAGAGTTCACACAAGGACAGTGATATCCCCCCCCCAATTACATCACTTTGGGAGCATTAAAAATTTGTCCAGCCTGCAGACTGAGCTATAAAAACAGCAAAGAATATGAAAGGACATAACTTCAGATCAGATTTTGTACCCCAGGATTGTATAGAGCCTAGCACTAATTGTAGGCCAAAGTCAAGTTGAAAAAAAGGCAAAGTTGAAAAGACTGAAGGGAAAAACAAAAAAACAGAAAAATCTACCATAAAGAGATCCTAGGATAACAAGGAAGTTCAAAACACAAAGAATTTCTAGTAGAGTTAAAGAGTAAAAAAAATGTATTTTCTTTTAATCAAATGAGAGATGTGGAAAAAAGCTATGACAAAAGAACTAACACCTTGGCAAAACAGGTACAAAATCTGAGAAATACAGTGTCTGGAAAATTAAAACTGACCAAATGAAAGTTAGTAACTACATGAGACATTAAGATAATATGAAAAGATTTTTTAAAATGTGAACTATTTCATTTTTAAAATACTGACCTGGGGAACAAATCAAAGAGAATTTAAGAATCAGTGGCCTACTTGAAAGCCATAACAGCAACAACATCCAAAAACAAAAAAAGGAACCTAGGCATCAAATTTCAAGAATTACAGATATTTTAGAATCTGGACACAAAGTAGAAATTGAAAAAATCCACCAAGTACAATCTGAAACTCCAAAATGAAAAATTCTCAATAATCTCATAACCAAAATCTAGAGCTCTCAGTTCAAGGAAAAAGTCTCCCAAAAGAAAGAATTCAAGTCAGAAAGCTGCATGATCAGAATCATATAAGATTTAACAACTATACTTCAAAGAAATGAGCTCTGAAGATGATATTCCAGAAGATCAAGACTCTAGGCTTACAACCAAGAATTACCCATCCAGCAAAACAATCAAAATACCACTGTTTGGTGGGGAAGGAGGTGAGGGTAGAATGGATCATTAATGAAATCAATGAAAAATCAAGACTAAGTAGAAACACTGGAACTAAAAGAATCATAAAAGATAAATGTGAGTGAGAAATTATAAAGTATTAAACAAGGTTAAGAGCAGCGAGGTTGTAAAATGGAGGAAGAATCATCATCGTGAGTCCAAAAAAAAAGCCTCAGACTGTGGCTCTGGCTATGTGACTATGTACAAGTCACTTAATCCTGTTTGTCTCAGTTTCTCATCTGTAAAATGAGCTGTAGAAGGAAATGGCAAATCACTTTATCCTTGCCAAGAAAACCCCAAATGGAGTCACAAGAGTTGGACAAGACCAAAACAAATGGAAAGAGTTAAAACTTACATTCTTACCTGGGAAGATGATAGTTGTTATTTCCTCCAAATTTTCTCAACAGAGGTCTTAAAGCAAGTCTTATTAAGCAGAAAATTTGAGTACGATATAAATTTTTAAATATGTGTATTTGGACAATCTCAAAAGAATGGAAGAGTGGGAAAGAGGAGTACAATGGGAGAGGGAGAAGAATGACATAAATTATCTCATAAGATAGGACAAATTATCTCACAAGTAAGGATTGATGGAAATGGAGTGAGGTAGGCAATATGGAGAAAAGGATAAGAGGGGAAGATAGTTTAAGGGAAGCAGTGGTCAGAACCAAAACAGGTTCTTAAAAGGGAAACAAGGGAGAAAAAAAAGAGAAAAGTATTAAAGAAAAGACTGGAGAGAAGATTTAGCATCATAACTGTTAATGCAAATGTGATGAACTTATAAGTGGAAGAGGATAGCAGAATGGTTCTGAATCCAGGATCCAGCAATATTCTATTTACATAGAAAAACGTGTTTAAAAAAGGGCACTTGAAACAAAGCTACATAACAAGGTTAAAATAAGAGGCTTGAGTTTAGAATCTGTTATGCTTCAACTAAAATAAAAAAATCAAGGGTAGCAGTCATGATTTCAGAGAAAGCAAAAGCAAAAATAAATCTTAATTTTAAAAGATAAACAGGGAAATTACATTTTGCAAAGAAGTACCATTAAACTAGTTATATGACCCTAGGCTTAACCCCAATTGCCTAGCCTTTACCTCTCTTCTGCCTTGGAACAAATATTCATTATTGATTCTAAGAAAGAAGGAAAAGGTTGTTTTTTCCTTTATATATATACCAAATGACATAGCATCTAAATTTTTTTAAGGCCTTCTGTCTACTAAGCCACCAGGTGTTCCCCATCCAAATTCTTAAAGGAAAAGTTAAATAAAAATTACAGAAGGAAATAATAAAATAATAATGGTGAATAACCTTAATTTACCCCCTCAGACCTCTAACTATAACAATAGAAAAATGTTTTAGAAAAATTAGATATGATAGACTTGAAGAATATTAAGTGGGAAGAGAAGCATACTTATTTCTTAGTTGTGTATGGCACCTCCACAAAAAAAAAATGACTATTTATTAGGGCATTAAGACCTCAAAACAAATCCAAAAAAGTAAAAATATCCATTGCATTTTAAGCTATTACAATAAAAATTACATTGAATAAAGTATCTTTGAAGCATAGACTTAAAATCAATTGGAAAGGGGAAGCTTGGTGGCTCAGATCAGGCTCGGAAATGGAAGTTCCTGGATTAAAATCCATCTTTAAACACTTCCTGTGTGACCCTGAGCAAGTCACTTAACCTCCATTGCCTAGCCCTTACCACTCTTCTACCTTAAAACCAGTGCTTAGTATTGATTCTAGAACCAGAAGGTAAAAGTTTTTGGAAAAAAATAAATAAAATTAATTGTAAACTAATAATTCTAAAGAATGTGTCAAAAAAACAAATCAGTTGCTGACATGACAAAAAAAAATTATTTAAAGATAACGATAACAATAAGGCAAAATAACAATTTTGAGTATATAGCCAAAGCAGAAAAATTTATGTCTCTAAATTATTTATCAGTTAAAGCTATATAGCTTAGAAAGAAAAACTGAACAAGCCATAAATACCAAAAGGGATGGGAGGTGGGAGACAGGACCAGATTAATTAACAAATTAATTCTATGAAACATTTAAAGAACAGAGAATTCTATACTATATAAAGTGTTTGAAAAAAATTAGTAAAGAAGGGATCCCACTAAATTTCTTGTATGACACAATATAGTCAAGATACCTAAACCAAGACAGAGGAAAAAAAAACTATAGATCATTTCCTCTATCTTAATGGATATTAATACAAAACTTTTAAATAAAATATTAACGAAGAGAATACAATGTATCACCAGGTTGGATTTATACCAGAAAGGTAGGGTTTATTCAGTATTAGGAAAGCAATAAGCACAATTGACTATTGTGAGAGTAAAATTGAATGAATACTCCAAGTATTTAAATTTATAGGATTTAATAATAACAAAGTGAGAGAGAAAGAGATTTCTTCAGCCAAGTGAGCAGAGCACAGAGCCAGAGACCCACACCTGCTGCGCTTTACCCAAAGCCCAAAAAGAGCCCGACTTAAAGTGAGTATGTACCTTAAAAGGATGCTGAGTAAATGTGAATCAGGTGAAAGAAATTTCTATTTGCGCACTGTATCAATAACAAAAGCAACCAAAACCATATAATTACTTAGGTAAATATAGAAAAAAACGACAGAATATAATATTTATTCCTGTTTGAAACACAAGAAAACAGAAATAATTTGAGCTTTCCTTAAAATAATATGTATTATCTAAAACCAAGAAGCAAGCACTACCTATAAAGGGGATATGGCTAGAAACCTTTCCTATAAGATTGAACAGATGTCCATTATCACTATTAGTGTTCAGTATTGTACTAGAAGTGCAAGCTATAGCAATAAAACAAGAAAAGTAAATTAAAGGAATGAGCGTAGACAAAGAAGAAACAAATTTGGACTTTTTTTTTAGATGATGTTAGAATTCTAAAAAATCAGCTAAATGTAAACCCACATAAATCATCCCCTAATTTGCATATTATGAACAAAATCCAACACAGAGAAATTCCATTTCAGATAACTACAGACAATATAAAATACACAGGAAATTTATGAGCACAATTACAAAACTATTTATTATAGCTATTTATTACAAAGGCAGATCTAAATAGAAAGAGTTGCTCATAAGTAGGCTGAGCCAATATAATAAAAATAATGACCCACCCCAAATTATTTGACTTATTCATTGCCTAAAGGCTATATTATAAAGCTAGGAAAAATAATTCATCTGGAAGAGAAAAAGTTCAAGAATGTCAAAGAATCAATGGAAAGAAGAGGCATCTTCTTTTGAGCCTGATCTGAGCCTCCAAGCTGCCCACTTCCAATTGATTTTAAGGTGCCATCAGTACCTGATTTCAAAGTAATACTACAAAGCCATGATGGTCAAAACATTTTAGAACTAGTTATGAAATGGAAGTTGATAGTTGATAGCATAGTAAACTAGCTATTCTCAGCTGTTGGTGCAAGAACTCACTATTCAACAGAAAATGTTGGGAAAACTGGAAAATAAAATAGGGGTGAGGGGGGAAGCACACCATAATAGGTGGCTCAATAGAGAAAAAGCCAGGCCTAGAGATGAGAGGTCTTGGGTTCACATCTGGCCAGAGAGTATTGATTACTATTGATTCTAAGACAAAAGATAATAGTTTAAAGGGGAAAAAAACTATATATAGACATTCATTTCATCCCAATGGGCACATGATTTAGACATAAATTTTAGGATGACATGAGTAAATTTCAAGCATGGAAGAATGGGGAAATGGAAGAAATTACCTGTCAGCTCTGTGGCAAGGATAAGAATTCATAAAAACAGACTATTGCCATGAGCCCATGGGCGTGGATCCTGACTTGTTCCGGCTGCATTTAGCTGAAATCACAGCCATAAGACAGAATGAGTGAGAGTGAATCGGGAATTCCCACCAGTGCTACAAATAGCCCCATGTTTACCCTACTGCTACATCCTGGCATGTGATTTCTGGCTGGGGAGACAAGGGGTGATGGACCACTTTTATCATCAAGGAACTTTCTAGGTTACAAGAGAGGTTCAAAAAGCAACTAATAAGTTGAACACTGACTTCTGGGGAGCACAGTCTGATGGAGTCAGTGTGGACACTACTGCAGAATTTCTTGATCTTGAAGGACTTGTATCCGTAGAGTCAACTAAATCACTCGGAGGCTCCCGAGAGAATCGCCCTTTTCTCCTTTTTAGGTGGATGTGGGGCCCCACAAAAGTGAATTCCCATTGCAGCAGACTCCTCTCATGCCTTCTCAGCTTTGTTTCAAACACCAACATTTTCAGCTTTTAGTTCCCTGGGGGTGAAGCCATTTGGCAAGTGCACTGGGTCCTCATAGTTTAAGTTTCCTCTGTTGAGATAGTTTCATTTTTGTATGACGCACACCTAGGAAGTGTCTGAGGTCAAATTTGAACCCAGGACCTAAGGCCTGGCTCTCAATACCCTGAGCCACCCATCTGCTCCCTTCAAGGACCTCTTCTTGAAGAAATTATTAATGCTGTACTGGCATGGGGTTTTTGAGGAGTCTGCACCACACCCCTTGATTCCAAATCATATTTTCAAACTAAGTTTCTGTCATTTCCTCTGTCTTCTTTTATACTAAAGTCACCAAATAACAATCCATGTGTTCCTGGCCTTTAATAAATGCTGTCAAATAGCTGGTGTGTGTGTTCATGCCAAAGTTGGCCTGGGGCCATGTTGCACACTGGTATATTTAATAAAACATATGATGAGTAGAGCAGAGCACAACTATATTCCTATAAAACATTTCTTTTTTCAGTTACATGAAGAAACAATTTTTGACATTTCAGAGTTCAAGTTTTCTTCCCTCCCTTTTCCTTGAGACAATGAATAGTCTGATATAGGTTATATCTGAACCTCATTGACCCTAAAAAACATTTCTTGTTCAATATGCTCTCTTTCTGTCTGAAGAGGATCTATTAGCTCTCCTTCCCTTCTGACCTTGTGGGCACAGTTCTCTTTCTCCAGTCATGTCTTGAAGACTATATGTTTAAAAGTGCCGACAGTAATATTTATAGATAATCCCTCTTCTTGGTTAAGTTGCCTTTGCTGCAAAAGTGGAAGGCCTAGCTTACATTTTTTGTCTTACCTGTTTTCTGGATCCTGGGGTCAAAAACGACCTTGGGGGCCATCCTTCTGGGGAATATATTCTCTGTGGCCAGAGAGCAGACATTTCTGTCGTCGGACCCATATTCAAAGCTTTACAGCCTGGTGGAACCTATCCAAATTTGGGCTCTGATGACAAAAACGATCTGGAGACTCAGTCACCGCCACTTCACATGAAGTCTCAGAGGTGCATTGGCTTGTAGTTATTGTATGATTACAAATCACAAGTCCTTTCTTAGCGTTGAAAAGAATATCAATTTAAACCTCTCCAATGCTAGCTGTGCAGTGTCCTCCTTCCTCCTAACTTGAAGAGACAAAAATTTGTTTCCATTCACAACCTTGAAATAATGTAAATCTTTTTTTTTTTTATCCTCAGGGGTCCAAATCCTAGCAAAGTACTTCAGCAACTGCTGGTACTTCAGCCAGAGCAACAGTTAAATATCTACAAAACCCTGAAATCTCATCTCACAGAGAAGGGGCTCCTCCAGCCATCCCTGAAATTGTAGCTGCATCCACGAGGAACTTGAAGCAATTCTGTAGAAAAGCACTGACATATATTTTGCACCTGCCTAGAAAAATATGCATAAATTGAGGTTTTTAAAGACATGAATGTTACTTCTCTAAAATTACTGTGAATATTTAATAAACATTTGATCCAAGAATGAAATATATAACAAATCGCCTGCAAAATATCCTGTATTTTTTCTAGTGGAGCTCATGATATTGACAAGACATCCCATTTCTTACCTGCAGGATTTCAAAACAGAAGAACCTCCACGGTTCTCAAATGTATTCAGTGAGGAAATGTTACGGTCGTCATAGCCATGTCCAAGTATTTGCCCATCCGATTCAATAACCCTTTGAGCTAACAGTTTTATAATACAGTAGAAAATCAATTTGACTAATAGATTCTTGTGTTTTATTCTGAAAATATTTTCTCAAGGATAACTTACTAAGGCATGAATATATTTAATATAGCTAACAGGGTTTAAGATGAGAGTAAAATGCAGAGGCTTATCTTGGCTAGCATTTAACTCTAATTAAATTATTTATGGGTAATCCTCTCTAGTATGATCAGTGAGACTCAAGGAAAAGATGCAGAGCATTCTGCTTTGCCTGAGATACTTGCCTGTCCCAAAGACTCCTTTGGAAAAATGAATTCAGAATAGCCACAGATCCAACCAAATTCATAAATATTTGCTAATGCCCTTTTAATTTTCTCTTCTTCAGTTGTATTGGTCTTTTCAGAGAAACTGCGCCCTGTGGCACTGGGGGCAGCATCTACACCACTTGCTTATCTCGTGATCCATATTTAGAATCGTGAGTAAGTCAGTGGTCTTGTGTAAGGAGACTTACCCCCAGGAGCAGAAAGGCCAGAAAGCCTTTGCTTTGATGTACCTGATTACATTTCTCATGAATGAATCGAAAACTACTGAGATGCTGTAGAAACTCCCGCCCTGTTAATTATTTAATTTACTCTTTGCAGCTTCAAGAAATGTAGTAGTCCTAGCTAAAACTATGGAGGGAATAACAGATATATTTATAAAGAATGTTATGCTAATAAAAAAGAATAAATATTTTTGTTTACATTAGAGTTAAATTCCAATCACTTCTGAATATGTAAAGTGAAAAGTTGCATTTAGCCCTGCCAGGGCACTGTGTAAGTATTCTATAAATAGCCTAGTCATATGCTCTCTGCTTCCAAGAGAGGATTGGTTGAATGGAGAGCTAAGAAATAGACTTCTTAGTCCTACATTTGTTAGGTTATTTGTTGTTGTTGAATGAGTACAATCACTGTGCTTTTCAATAAAAATTGAGAATTGGCACTGGAACCTCTTTGATAGGAAGACAAGTTTCAGAATGAGGCTGCTTGCCATTTGTTGCTTTCCCTCTGTCTCATCAATCACTAAGAGCTAATCATAAAAGCACTTTGGATGTAAATAAACATATGCACATCTGGTGGACTTTATAAAGTAAACCTATGTGTGTATGTGTATGTGTGTGTCTATGTGTGTGTGCATCATGAAGCTTATATATGTTTTAATGGGTTCTCTCATACATGTCTGCATATTTATATAGAAAAAAATTGAATTTGTGAATTCGTTTGGGGAAAATCTAGAAGAGGTCATTAAATAATTGCTAGCAGTAATGAAACAATTAGAAGAGAATCTAAAGAAATAGCTATATTGCAAACATTGAAATGTATTATAAAATATAAAGCTATCATGGCCTTTTAGAGTTATAGAAATGACTTCAAATTGAGAGTAAATTCTATATGTAAAAACAGTCTTAATTTTTATTTTAACAGAGCTATAAAGATTTCACTTTTTTAGAATAATTTTATAGCATGTATCTTAAAATAGAATCTATTTTAACAAATAAAACCTGCCTATGTGGATCATTTTTATATTTACACTGTGAAGAAGTAAATATTTCAAGATAGTAATTGTGACAGTAAGAACAAAGCTAGGATCTTTCTTTTCAGCCATAATAATGGCCACTTATTCTGAATTTCCTTTTTAAAAATTAAGTATTCTAGCCACTGCTTCCTGCTCTTAAATTTGCTGGTTTACTTTTTAACCTCTGGAAGACAGAACCTTTATTTCTTCCTCTTAGGGATTCCCCTCACCCTGGTTCATGGGTATGTGTTCCTCTTTAAGAATGCTGGCAGTAGAAAGGCGTGGGAGGGGAATCTGCTTTTCCATTGGTGGCTCCTTTTGATTTACATTTTGGTTTTTTCAAGGATGTCAGACCTTGTTCAACAGAAGATGTAGAAACAACAATGTAGATACTGTATACAGGTGTCGGCTAATTATGTATGTTCTAATTGGTTGCCTAAATCTTTTATGAAAACTGGATTGGGAGAGAAATAAAACTTAAAACTGCATTATAGACTCCTGTAGTTTTCTCCTTTTAGCTGGACAGAACAATAAATGCATCTGCACTTTGAAAAATGATTTCAATTTGCAATTCTTACTCCAGTGTCTGATAAGGGATTACAAGGCAAATGGTTGAAGTTAATCACTCCAAATCACCTAATCATTGCCTACACCTCAGTCATCTCTTGGAAGACACACATAAATCTGATAACCCAAATTACAAGAAACTGACCCACATCTTTTAGCCATTCTACCTTAGATATTTGGTCAGAGGAGATGACAGTTTCTAAAGGCATGGGGGGAGGGGGGAGGGGGAAGCCAAGTTATCAAGGGCTTTGAAAGCCAAACAGAGGATTCTGTCATTATTCCTGGAAATGACAGGGAGTGAAATAGCTACATCATTTCAGCTTTGGAGGAGAGAGTAGAGAGACTAAACCACAAGCTATTGCAATTGCTGTAGAATGAAGAACCGGGTAATTTTTTTTTATAACATGGAAAGACCTACATGAAATTATGAAGAGTGAAAGGAGCACAACCTTATATACAACCACAGAAATAATGTTTGAAGAATGGCTTGTCTTCATTTCAGATTGACACAGATTAAGCAGCTCTGGTCTAGTCTAACCTCATTTTACGGAGGAGGAAAACTGAAACCAGAGCCCAAGTCAGTCAAACGGAATAAGTAGCAGAAGCAAAATTTGACCTTGGTCATTCTTTACATCACTCCCTGTCTCCATAACCCCATCCCAGGAGCCTCCTTTCAAAACCTCACTCAGTCTTGAATACAAGCAGCCAGTAAGTCTGCCAATTCCACCCTGGAGATTCCTTTTCTCCAATACCCACAATTGGATTAATATGGGAAAATGTTTTATGTGATTGCACATGTAAAATCTATATGAGTGCTTGTCATCTGAAGACTGTAGGAGACTGGGGAGAGGAAAGGAGGGAGAGAATTCAAGACTCGATATTCTTTGGAAAATGTTGGAAACTTTTAATGGGAGGGAAAGCAAGATATTTTTTTAAGAAAGGCATAATTAAATGGAAAAAGGGAAGTTCAAGAGAAAGGAACAGTTTTAGGGGAAAGCTGTTTAATTTGGGACCTGTTGCATGTAGGATAAGATCCAATTCATACTAGATAGAAATGGGAAACTAAATTAGGAAAGAGGTTAGGCCTGATTAGATTTGATAATCGACAGAGATGACAAAGAATGAGAACTTGTGAGGTCAAGTGAAATAGTCTGGAGGCAAAAGAGCTAAAAGTCTAGCTAGAACTAAACCTTGCAGGGCACCTCTGGTTAGCAGGCAGCGACTTGAATGAAGTTCCAGCCAAGCAGACAAAAGAGGAGTCATGCAGGTGGGAGGAGAACTAAGAGAAAGCAATTATCCTAAAACCCTAGAGAGATAAAAGGGTAAGCAGATGAAGAAAAGGCCAAAGAGGTAAAGAGGGATGACAATTGAGAAAGGCCATTAAAATTGGTAAAAGATCAAATATTTGGTATTTGTTTTGAATTCAGGGAAGTGCTATTTGGAAGTGTCTAGCAGACTCCCTATGGACACGTGGGGGCTTTGAGACTACATTATCCATGATTCCAATGGGTTTCCAGTCTTTGGGCGTGGGGATGTAAAAAAAAAAAGGTCCCCACGCATAGGGCAGCTTAAATTCAGAGGAGGGCCTAGAGAAGGTCTCTTGGTTTTCCTGAAGGGCTGGCTGACAGAGGAGAGAGAGAGGATGGGCTCCAGTGGTAAATTTAAAAAATAGTCAAGCGCGGTCATTTATATATATATATATATTTTACCAACAAAACCATGGCTATTAAAATATTAATTTCTCTTGTAATATCAGTCTTTATCATTTTTAATTGTAACATTGGGGGGAAATTTTCAGTTTCAGTTGAATATCAGAAGCCAGACTGCAACAAATTTAGGAGAAAAAGAAAATGAAGTGGAGATAACCATTAAAGACAACCTTCTCCAAGTTAAGCCATGAAAGAGGAGATACGGGACAAAAATTAGGATGGTTTGACCAAGGGAAGGTATTTTTAAGGATGAGAGAGAAATAAATATTTAGACACAGTAGATAGTTTGTAAGCAGCTTTGAGACAGGGAACAAAAATAGGGATAAAGAAGGAACAATCTCCTGAAGAAGGTAGGGTGAAATGGATGAAGTCTAGAGCAGAGCTAAGATGGTGAATTAGAAGCAGTCACCCAGCTTCTAGAACTCTCCCAACAACTTTAAAATAAAGCCTCAAATCATTGATTTGATTTTCTTGGAGTAGCAAAGTCAACAGGTCAGAGGGAGATACTTTTCTAGCCTAAAAATACATGAGATCACTGGGCAAAGTCTGTGACAAGGGGGCAGAGCACCCCAACACACTTACTTCGGGATAAAAATGGCTATTTAGTGAAACTAAGGACTTTCAAGCATTAAAATATCAGAGCTAAATAGCAAATTTGGCATTCAAACAAAAGGCTCAAGAGACACAAAAAGATAAAGATGAAAGAGTAATCATCAGGGACTCAAACTGTTTGCATTCCTACATGGGAATATGATACACGTAACTCCTAAGAACTTCACCGTTATTTGGGCAACTACCTAGAGGGCATGGGTGTGTGTTGATTGTGTTAGAATGATCTCCAAAAATCATTTCTCAGCCTTTAAGTTAAGATCAAGTGTAGCATGATCTCAAAAAAAAAAAATGCATGGGGGAGAAAGCGGGCTTCATGGGGAGAAGGAGGAAGGGAGAGGTAGGTTGGGGAAAATTCACATGAAAAAGCATATAAGAAAGAGCTTTTATAATGAAGAGAAAAAGAAAATGGGGGAGGATGGCAGGCGATTCTTGAACATCACTCTTATTGGAATTGGTTCAAAGAGGGAAGATTATACTACACACACACACACACACACACACACACACACACACACACACTCATTTTTGTATAGAAATAACTTACCCAATAGGGAAAGAGGAAGAGAAGGAGATATCTAATAAATATGGAGGGGGGTAGAGAATGTAATAAAAGTGAGCATGATTAAGGAGGCAGGTGTTAGAAGCAAAGTAAACTTTTGAAAAGAGATAGGATAAAAAGAGAGAGGAAGAAACAGAGGCTAATGGGATGGAGGGAAATACAAAGTGATCCTAATCAGTTAAAAAAATGGATTAGAAACTAGAATCCAGAAATGTTTTTCATTCCAGAGATAGTCTAGAAATAGAAATACACACAAAGAGTTAAAATAAAGGGCCAGAGCAAAATCTAGTATGCTTCAGCTGAGGTAAAAAAGTCAGAAGGAGCAATTTTGATCTCAGATAAAGTAAATGCAAAAAATAACCTAACTAAAAGGACAGGGAAACTACATTATGCTCAAAGGTACCATAGACAATGAACTGATATTTTAAATTTTTTCTGCAAGTTTCTCCTATAAGGGTCACATTTCTTAAATATATACTGAGTAGAGAACTGAGTCAAAGTTATAAAAATAAGGGCTATTCCCCAATTGATAACCAGTCAAAGGATATAACCAGGCACTTTACAAAAGAAGAAATCAAAACTAATTATAGTCCTATGAAAAAAATACTCTAAATCAATATCAATTGGAAAAATGCACATTAAAACAGCTCTGAGGTACCACCTCACACCTATCAGAAATGACAAATACTAGAAGAGATGAAGTAAAAATAAGCATAATAATGAATTGCTGGTGGAGTAGTGAACTGGTCCAACCATTCTGGAGAACAATTTGGAACTACACCCAAAGGGCTATAACCAGCAATCCCACTGCTAGGTCTGTATCCCAAAAAAGATCAAAGGAAAAGAATGAAGATACAGACATATATTTATAGTGACTCTTTTTATGGTGGCAAAGAATTGGAAATCAACAGGATATTCATTAATTGGGGAATGGCTGAAGAGGTATGACTATGATGGAGTACTATTGTGCTATGGGAAATGATAAAGGGGGTGATGGCAAAACCTATATGAACTGGAGCAGCTGGGTAGCTCAGTGGAGTGAGAGCCAGCCCTAGAAACGGGAGGTCCTAGGTTCAAACCCGGCCTCAGCCACTTCCCAGCTGTGTGACCCTGGGCAAGTCACTTGACCCCCATTGCCCACCCTTACCACTCTTCCACCTATGAGACAATACACCGAAGTACAAGGGTTTTACAAAAAAAAACCTATATGAACTGATGCAAAGTGAAGTAAGAATGACTCAGACATCACTGTGCATAGTAACAGCAATGATGTAATGATGATCAACTGTGAAAAATTTTCTGATCAAGACAATGATCTAAGACAATTCCAAAGGATTCATGATGAAAAATGCTGTTGACCTCCCGAATAAGAACTGATGAACTCAATTAAAATATTCTTTTCTCAACTTTTCTAAATTTTTCTTCCTTTTAAAAATACAACTAATGTGGAAATATGTTTTGAATGATTTCACATGTATAGTTGATATCACATTGCTCACCTCAAGCAATGGAAGGGGGTGTGAGGTAGGAAGAGAATAAACTAAATATTTTAAAGGAAAAGAATGCTAATTAATTAACAATAAATTGAAATGTTTAAAAAATAATTTTTTTTTCAAAAAGAGAAGAGGATAGTGTAGAGTTGAATTACTTCACCAAAATGATCAAGATGGGGAAGAGAAAATGTAGCCACTGTAGCATCAAGAACCTAGGAAATAAATAGTGAAAATATTGATACACAAAGTCCAAACATAGTTTCTGGTGGGACAACAATGACTTAGGGAGAATAAATATTTTGCAATAGTTTTACCTTAACACTCATTATACTATCAAGGTAATCCTGCACCCCTGAGGAGTTGCAGCATTATAACTAAAATTCCACTGGATATGACCAAACTGGAAAGACTTGTTGGAAAATGTATGGTTCTGGCAACAGATTGTGTCTGTTGCCTAAGGTCCAATCTAGCAAAATATTTTCCTGGTAATATATGTTAACTGAGAACCAGATAAGCTAAAGTGCTTATAAGAACATAGGCCTAATATTACATTGCTAGAGCAACTGTGAATTTCTTTAAGAAATCACAAAATGGAATTATACATGAAGAGCTGTTCTTGCTCATTGGTCTAGCGATCCCATTGCTAGGGGTAGGCCCTAAGGGACTTATTGAAAGAGTAAAAAGCTGTGTTTGTAAGAAAATACTCATGGAACTTTTGTCTTAGAATTGATACTAAGTATTGGTTCCAAAGCATAAGAGTCATCAGGGCTAGGCAGTTAAGGTTAAGTAATTTGCCTGAGCTAGGACGTGTGTGAGACTAGATTTGAACCCAGGTTTTCCCAGATCCAGGCCTGACTATCCATCTACAGACCCACCTACCTGCCCCAAGTTTGATGATTTTTCTATATAGGATAATTTGGAAATAAATTGGACTAAATTGATGTCATCTGACTAGTAATAAATTTTGTTTCGTGTTTTAAATACATGATACTGTATATATTATTATTTTATTTCTAAATTCTTTTCTGTTGTGAAATTTGGGGAATCATTGTCACTTTATAAGCATTATGAGAGTGTATTGAGTGCTTTAAAGATATAACTTCAATACATCAATATGAGTCATTTATCAAGTATCTTGTTTGAAACTCCAGAATGTGGTTAGATTTAATTTATAAGTGAAAGATAAACAGACAGTTGGTGGTACTCTTTGGAGCTTTCTCTGAAGTATTCAGAGGGGCCAAGGACACTGAAGGATGGGGCTAAAAGGCCCCTAGCCTCTTGATGCTTAGTTTACCTGTACAGTTTTATCACTATTGGCTGGCCATCAATTACTTTATTAAGCCCATATTTTAGCAGCCACTTTTCATTCCCCCTTCCTAGGAATGATGTCACCCCACCTAGCAGGGTGGCAGCAGGCTCTAGGACTCCTCCTTCCTCACTCCCCCACCATGCTCAGAATGTCTATTTACACTAATAGGAGTATTTGCCTAAGATATAACCGTTCCCATCTCCTGCTCAAATTTAACCAACTGATCAATTCATAAATGTGTGGTTGTATATCAGTTGAGACCCACAGCTAGAGACTCTGCAGTTCATAGGATCTTGGGCTGTCTGGACTCATGTCATAATACATAAGTCAGCTGAAGATGCTAGATTCACCAGGGCAAAAAGTCCAGTTCTGAAACTACTATTCTATCAAGGGTCAAGAATACCAGATCGAGAACAATCAAGAAACCCAAGAAAACACTACAGCAAGATTGGTTTTTCAACCCAGATCCACACCAAGAAGGTGTGATGGGACCAGCACTTCCCTTGTCTCTAGAAACTTCAATCCTCTTCCTGACGGCCCAAGCTTCCCTGAGTCCTGGCTTAGAGGTGATAAAAAGCCCTGGCCAGCTCAGGGGCTCTACTATCTTGTGAGCCTATGGCACATGTGCCAAAGCATACTGGAGGGGGCTGCTCCCTTCCCCCTCTTCACATGCACCAGAGGACATTTCTCCCATCACCTGCCCCTTTTCCCAGCAGCCCAATGGGAGCATTTCCTCCCTCCCCTGTCTGGGATAAGGTTCACATGTGGCATGGAGGTTGCAGTTTGGGCACTTGGTCTCTGAGATCTCTAAAAAGTTCACCATCACTTTGCCTCATCCCTTTTAAAAAAAAACAACCATTCAGCATATAATTCCTTTTTGTGAGAGCCTCCATTTCTCTGGGGGGACATTTTAAGTTTGTTTCCCTTTTAACCTTTATGGAGAGTGAATCAAGAATTCCATTTGGATTTTATCCTTTGGCAGGAAAACTTTAAAGAAATTTTGTATTCCTCTGGAAGCAAAGACACACAGAAATTTTTTTCCCCTGCATCTCTTGTTGGATCAATTGCTGCATAAAAATATCTCTGTAGATATTTTGGCGTACCTAGTAATTTACAGAAGTTTTGTGTCAACCTCTAGTTGGATTGCCCATACGCTAATGTCACAATACATTTGCAATAATGAGAGGCTGAGGCACAAAAGATCCAAGCCCATCTGTTTATTGACAAGGCTAGTAGTCCCCAGTAATAGAGGTCAAAGACACTGGACACAGAATATCTCTTTTATGCAATTTAGTGATTACATAAGGTCCAGAGATACTCCCCAAACTAATATTGTGATTGTTTCTTAATTACACTATCTGACATGAGTCTTCACTCAACATAGTGACCAGAAAACCCAAGTTAGATCAGCATCCTCTCAGCAGACAAAGTGATTACAAAACACAAATTAGGATGTTTCCTCTTATAAGAATCAACCCTGCCATATTATCCCAGACCAAGAATTGTCCATGTCATGAAGAAAGAAAGGCAGAGACTTCATTGATCCGCTGTGACATTTTCCAGAAGGTTCCTTATCTTACCTCTCCCTGTACTGTTGGAGTCTAGTACTTGATCGTGAGATCAGGCAAACTCATCTTCTATCTATCCTTCTTATCTTTCTCAACTGGCATTTGATTTTGCCCTCTACATGATGGTTGAACATCAGTAAAGCATCATAAGCATTGGAACTTCACAGGAATAATTTAAGCCTTAAAGCTTTAAAATTTCATTACAATGATAAAGTTTGGTTACCACAATTACTGTTGTAATTGACAGAACTCTTAACTATAAATCACTATTTAATAATCAATGATCAATTTTACACTAAAAAGAAAAGAAGAGGACTTCTGGTCAAGATGGTGGCAGAGTAAGGAGCAGTTGCTCGATCTCTCCTAACCGAAGCATACAGGACTCCTCAAGGGGACATAAAAATGAATCCAGATGAATGAAGGGACCCCACAACAGGGTGCAGCATTGCAGGTATGTGGAATCTGGGCATTTCCACGCTATAAAGGGGTAAAACAGCTCTCACTAAAACGTGAGAGGAAGAAGCCCCTCCCCCACCCCCCACACCACGCACAGCGCCAAGGCCAGCCCACAAGAGTGAAAGCGGGGATTGGGGCACCCAGTAAGTCTCTGGCAGCTCCAAGGCTTGTACCTGAAAGGAGCAAGACGTAGGACCCCAAGTGGCTCAAGAACGCACCCGGACTTTCCCAAGCATCTGTGCGGGTGAAGGCAGAGCCCTAGGCAAGGACAAAGATCTCAAGCGCAGGTTTGGACCTTGAATGGGGAACCTGTGCAGACGGTAGCACGGCTGTAGAAGCAGCCCCTGAGACTGCTGAAGGAGCCTCGGGCAGAGGGGCAGACTGGGGACGACCAGGAGGATTGACCCCGAGGACAAGGAGACCAGAGCCCTCGGGAGCTTAGAAAGAGCAGACAGACCCTGAGTGTGAAGACAAAGCTGAGAAGGGGCGGGAACCCCAGAAGAAAAAGATTATCAAGAAAAACTCTGGAACACTCAACAACTTTTACACAGAGAAAATACAGACAAAAGAGGAGGACAAACAAGTATCCAAACCTTCCCAAAACAAGGAAAACTGGTCACAAGCTATGGAAGAGTTGAAAAATGAGATGTTTAGGAAGATGGAAGAGATCTGGCAAGAAAATAACAGTTTAAAAGGCAGAATTTTGCAATTGGAAAGTGAGGCTCAGAAATCAAATGAACTGATAAGCAAATTGAACACCAGAAATGACCAGATTGAAAAGGAAAACCAAAAGATCATAGCCAAAAACCAGTCCCTTAAGGCTAGAATTGAGCAATTAGAAGCCAATGATCTCTCAAGACAACAAGAACAAATAAAACAAAGTCAAAAGACTGATAAAATAAAAGGAAACATGAAATATCTCAATAAAAAGTGACAGACCAAGAAAACTGGTCTAGAAGAGACAATTTGAGAATTATTGGTCTTCCAGAAAAAGCAGAAATTAATAGAAACTTGGACTCCATACTAGAAGAAATTATTCAGCAAAATTGTCCTGAAGTTCTACAACAAGACGGCAATATAGACATTGAAAGGATCCATAGATCACCCTCTACACTGGACCCAGAAAAGTCAACACCCAGGAATATAATAGCCAAATTCAAGAGCTATCAAGTAAAAGAAAAAATCTTACAAGAAGCCAGAAAGAGACAATTCAAATATCAAGGAGCACCGATCAGGATCACATAGGATCTGGCAGCCTCCACACTAAAAGACCGCAAGGCTTGGAATATGATATTCAGAAAGGCAAGAGAGCTGGGCCTTCAGCCACAGATCAACTACCCATCGAAACTGACTATATACTTCCAGGGGAAAGTATAGGCATTCAACAAATTTGAAGATTTCCAAGTTTTTGCACAAAAGAGACCAGGACTAAATGGAAAGTTTGATATCCAACCACAAAAATCAAGAGAAACATGAAAAGGTAAATAAGAAACAGAGGGAAAAAAAAGAAAACTCATAATTTTTTAAATTTGACTCTTAAAGGGCTTAAATAAGATCTAATTATCTGTATTCCCATGTTGAGAAATGCTATGTATTTCAGAATGCTATGTATACAGAAATTCTCTGTAGTGAACTCTATTCACTATTATAGCAACCAGAAGAATAATTCATAGGGAGAGGACAGGATACTAAATGGTCTAAGATGACATAGGGGGTGGGAAAGAAGGCGGGGAATAGTACGGGACACCAAGAGAAATCTGAGTAAATAAGAAAAATAGGATATTCTATTACACACAAAGAGGGCATGGGAAGGGGAGGGGATAAATACTATTATAAGAACAGGAGGAAGAGAGCATTAAGAGGTAATATTTAAACCTTACTATCAGTGTAATCAAACCAGAGAGGGAAGAGTAGCTATATTATCCATTGGGATAAAAAAACTCTATCTAACCCTACTAAGAAAGTCAGAAGGGATAAACCAAAGGGAGCAGAGGAGTGAGGAGGTCAAAAAAGGGAGGGGAGAAGAAAGGGGAGGGAATTCTTTAGACCTTTAAAAACAAAAAGAGGGGAATAACAAGGGAGGGGGCAGAAAGGGAAGTCAATCAAGGGAGGGGATGAGGGACAGTGGCTCAAAGCAAACCACTGGTTTAAAAGAAAATAGTGTAAGAAGAAGGGGTGGGTCTAGGAGAGGATACAAAAATGTCAGTGAATGCACAACTGATAATTATAACTCTGAATGTGAATGGGATGAACTCGCTCATAAAACGGAAGCAAATAGCAGAGTGGATCAGAAACCAAAATCCTACCATATGTTGTCTACAAGAAACACATATGAGGTGGGTAGACATACACAAGTTTAAGGTTAAGGGCTTGAGCAAAATCTTTTGGGCATCAAATGAGAAAAAGAAGGCAGGAGTGGCTATTATGATTTCTGACAAAGCCAAAGTAAAAATAGATATGATTAAAAAAGACAGGGAAGGTCATTACATCCTGATTAAAGGCAGTATAAACAATGAGGAAATAACACTGCTCAATATATATGCACCAAGTGGTATAGCACCCAAATTCATAAAGGAGAAACAGGCAGAGCTCAAGAAGGAAATAGATAGTAAAACCATAATAGTGGGAGATCTAAATATTCCTCTGTCAGATCTAGATAAATCAAACCAAAAAATAAATAAGAAAGAGGTAAGAGAGGTGAATGAAGTCCTAGAAAAATTAGATTTAATTGATATGTGGAGAAAAATAAATAGGGAGAAAAAGGAATACACCTTCTTTTCAGCTGCACATGGTACATTCACAAAGATTGACCATGCAATAGGGCATAGAATCATTGCAAACAAATGCAAAAGAGCAGAAATAATAAATGTAACCTTCTCAGATCATAATGCAATAAAAATAATAATTAGTAAGGGCACCTGGACAGGCAAATCAAAAACCAATTGGAAATTAAACAATATGATTCTCCAAAACCAATTACTCAAAGAAGAAATCATAGAAACAATCAACAATTTCATTGAAGAGGATGACAATGATGAGACATCCTACCAAACTCTGTGGGATGCGGCCAAGGCAGTACTCAGGGGGAAATTTATATCCTTGAGTGCATATATTGATAAATTAAGGAGGGCAGAGATTAATGAATTGGGTATGCAACTCAAAAAAATTAGAAAGCAAGCAAATTAAAAATCCCCAGATGAAAACTAAATTAGAAATACTAAAAATTAAGGGAGAAATTAATAAAATCAAAAGTAAAAGAACTATTGAATTAATAAATAAGATTATAAGCTGGTATTTTGAAAAAAACAGATAAAATAGACAAAGTACTGGTCAATCTAATAAAAAAAGGGAAAAAAGAAAACCAAATTGACAGTATTAAAGATGAAAAGCGAGACCTCACATCTAATGAAGGGGAAATTAAGGCAATCATTAAAAACTATTTCACCCAATTATATGGCAAAAAAATATAACAATTTAGGAGATATGGATGAATATTTACAAAAATATAAACTGCCTAGATTAACAGCAGAAGAAATAGAATACCTAAATAATCCCATATCAGAAAAAGAAATTGAACAAGCCATCAAAGAACTCCCTAAGAAAAAATCACCATGACCTGATGGATTCACAAGTGAATTCTATCAGACATTCAAAGAACAACTAATCCCAATACTATACAAATTATTTGATATAATAAACAAAGAAGGAGTCCTACCAAATTCCTTTTATGACACTTAATTTGGTAATGATTCCAAAGCCAGGGAGATCAAAAAAAAGAAAGAAAACTACAGACCAATCTCCCTAATGAACATTGATGCAAAAATCTTAAATAGAATATTAGCAAAGAGACTCCAGCAAGTAATTAAGAAGATCATCCACCATGATCAGGTGGGATTTATACCAGGAATGCAAGGATAGTTCAACATTAGGAAAACCATCCACATAATTGACCATATCAACAGTCTAACAAACAAAAATCACATGATTATCTCAATAGATGCTGAAAAAGCCTTTGACAAAATACAGCATCCATTCCTATTAAAAACATTGAAAAGTATAGGAATAGAAGGACCTTTCCTAAAAATAATAAACAGTATATACCTAAAACCATCAACAAACATCATATGCAATGGGGATAAATTAGAAGCCTTCCCAATAAGATCAGGAGTAAAACAAGGATGCCCATTATCACCTCTATTATTCAATATAGTACTAGAAACACTAGCAGTAGCAATTAGAGAAGAAAAAGAAATTAAAGGTATCAAAATAGGCAAGGAGGAGACTAAGCTATCACTCTTTGCAGATGATATGATGGTCTACTTAAAAAATCCTAGAGAATCAACTAAGAAGCTTGTAGAAATAATCAACAACTTTAGCAAAGTTGCAGGATACAAAATAAATGCACATAAATCATCAGCATTTCTATATATTTCCAACACATTAGAGCAGCAAGAGGTAGAAAGAGAAACATCATTTAAAATCACCCTAGACAATATAAAATACTTGGGAATCTATCTACCAAAACAAACATAGCAATTATATGAAAACAACTACAAAACACTTTCCAAACAAATAAAACTGGATCTAAACAATTGGAAAGCCATTAATTGTTCATGGGTAGGACGAACTAACATAATAAAAATGACAATTCTACCCAAATTATTATACCTATTTAGCGCCATACCTATCAAGCTACCAAAAAACTTCTTTACTGAATTAGAAAAAACTATAACAAATTTCATTTGGAATAACAAAAGATCAAGAATATCAAGGGAAATAATGAAAAAAATGTGAAGGAAGGGGGCCTAGCAGTACCAGATATTAAACTATACTATAAAGCAGCAGTCATCAAAACAATATGGTACTGGCTAAGAGATAAAAGGGAGGATCAGTGGAATAGACTTGGGGTTAATGACATCAGCAAGACAGTGTATGATAAACCCGAAGAGCACAACTTTTGGGACATGAATCCACTATTTGACAAAAACTGCTGGGAAATTTGGAAAACAATATGGGAGAGATTAGGTCTAGATCAACATCTCACACCCTACACCAAGATAAATTCAGAAGGGCGAATGACTTGAATATAAAGAGGGAAACTATAAATAAGTTAAGTGAACACAAAATAGTATACCTGTCAGATCTCTGGGAAAGGAAAGATTTTAAAACCAAGCAAGAGTTAGGGAAAATTACAAAATGTAAATTAAATGGTTTTGATTATATTAAGCTAAAAAGTTTTTGTACAAACAAAAACAATGTAGTCAAAATCAGAAGGGAAACAACAAATTGGGAAAAAATCTTTATAACTAAAAACTCTGACAGGGGTCTAATTACTCAAATATACAAGGAGTTAAAGCAATTGTATAAAAAATCAAGCCATTCCCCAATTGATAAATGGGCAAGAGACATGAATAGGCAATTTTCAGGTAAAGAAATCAAAAGTATCAATAAGCACATGAGAAAGTGTTCCAAATCTCTAATAATTAGAGAAATGCAAATCAAAACAACTCTGAGATATCACCTCACACCTAGCAGATTGGCTAAAATGAAAGAAGGGGAGAGTAATGAATGCTGGAGGGGATGTGGCAAAATTGGGACATTAATGCATTGCTGGTGGAGTTGTGAACTGATCCAAACATTTTGGCTGACAATTTGGAACTATGCTCAAAGGGCTATAAAAGAATGCCTGCCCTTTGATCCAGCCATACCATTGTTGGGTTTGTACCACAATGAGATCATAGATAAACAGACTTGTACGAAAATATTTATAGCTGTGCTTTTTGTGGTGGCAAAGAACTGGAAGAGGGTATGTCCTTCATTTGGGGAATGGCTGAACAAACTATGGCATATGCTGGTGATAGAATACTCTTGTGCTCAAAGGAATAATAAACTAGAGGAATTCCATGTGAACTGGAAAGACCTCCAGGAACTGATGCAGAGCGAAAGGAGCAGAGCCAGAAGAACATTGTACACAGAGACTGATATACTATGGTAAAATCGAATGTAATGGACTTCTGTACCAGCAGAAAGCAATGACACAGGACAGCTCTGAGGGATTTATGGTAAAGAACGCTACTCACATTCAGACTGCAGGAGAGGAAACATATAAGAAAAACAGCTGCTTGAATGCATGGGCTGAGGCGGACATGATTGGGGATGTAGACTCGAAACTACCACACCAATGCAACTAACAACGATTTGGAAATAGGTCTTGAACAAGGACACATGTTAAAACCAGTGGAAATGTGCATCGGCTATGGGTGGTGGGAGAGCAGGGGTTGAAGGGGAAAATAGCAGCTTGAATCATGTAACCATGTTAAAAATGAATATTAATAAATGATTAAAACATTTAAAAAAAAAGAAAAGAAGAATTGTCACCCAAGACAGTTTGATTTCTCACCTGAAATGGAGGGAATACCATTTCCAACTGAACCTAGGTTCTTAATTCCATGCATAGAAAAACTCCATGTGTTGTGTGAGTGCTAGGAAGTCCAAGTTTTCCCTGAGAGGTGGGGAATGGGAGTGGTTGATGGCAGGTGGAGGTTTTCTTTTCCTTCTTTCTTGTCTTTATTGGTTCTGGGTTGGGGCGGGCCTTTGCAAATATCAAACAGGAAGCATCCAATGAGAATTTTTGGATGATGATATCTATTTGTTAAGTTTTATGGCCAGTAATTGAAGTATGGGAAAATGTTAATTTCTTGATTCTTTTATGATCTGTGCTATGTGGACTTTTCTGGGACACTTTAGTATATATAAAACATCGGAGAAAATGTTTTTTTTAAAAATAATTTTTGAGTCCTCTAAAGTCAATAGAACTGTTTGCTAAAAATAACTAAGATGTTTTTCTGGGAATAGCAAATATTTAACTGGGAGAGATTTCTAAGGGGGGGGGAGATTTGCCATTCTCCTACCCTCTATAATTTAGCCACAGAGCCCAGAATAGAATGACAAGAGATTAAGTGGTATAGAATCTTCAGTTTCCTTCAGATGACCAAAGTTTATGCAACACCATTGCCAATGTGTGAATAACTCTTTAATCAACAGAAAAGTAGTATAGAATCTTAGTGTGGACAGATGATTCTACACAGGAAACGTATTATGATGAGTGGAGAGAAAAAGCCCTTTGTGTGCACACATAAATACACACACTCATATATGTGTATGTAATCTTTACATATATACATGTTTATCTCTGTATCTTTTATATATGCACATATTTTATATGCACATACACATATCACATATATTCTACATAAATTTTATTTTTATATATAAATCCTAGATTGTTGCCTTGTTGTGGTGGAAACCAAAGCTATACTGTTGTATAAATGGAAATTTTGAACCTTGAACTTCATCCCCCATAAGGCTCTTAGTTTTCTCAAAATTCCCTTTAATCTCTCCTGCGTCTCCATGTTTGCATGGTCATGTTATTGTTTTATAGTTGGCTATAACTCCTCCCTCTTTCGCTTTGGTTCCAGGAAGCAAGCTGGTTAGTACCTTTTAGCTAGTCTCTTTTGTTAGTTTGTTATTAAGAAAATGTTTATAAATATAATATTTAGTATCTTGCATATTAATTTTAATCTTCACACTGTGCAGGGTTACTCCAGATGGACACATCATTGTAGAGGATTCTGACAAAAGGTTGAAAAGGAAATGGCAAACAGTTCAGTATCTCTGCCAATAAAACCACACGGACAGTACTAAAATGATCAAAGACATGACACAGAAAAATGAACCCCTGAGGTTAGAAGGATTCCAACACATTACTGGGGAAGAACAGAGGACAACTAACTACAAGTAGCTCCGGTACTAATGAATAGCTGGGCCAGCTCCAAAAGGAAGCTTAGCTGTAGGTGTGTCTGGTGCCAAAAAGGAAAGTCTAATGCTGTAAAGATCAATAATGAAGAGCAATCTGGAATGTGAGCTCAATGTGGTACAATAGGAGGTAGAAAGATTAAACATTGGCATCTTTGGTATTCCTGATCTTAAATGAACAAGAATGGGTGAATTTAATTTAGGTGATCACTACATATACCACAATGGGCAAGAATCCCTTAAAAGAAATGGAGTAGGAGCAGCTAGGTGGACACTTCCTAGCAGTGTGACCCTGGGCAAGTCACTTAACCTCAGTTGATCAGCTTTTGCTACTCTTCTGCCTTGGAACTGATTACTTAGTATTGATTCTAAGACAGAAGGCAAGGATTTTTTTTTTAAGGAAAAAAATGAAATAGCCCTCAGAATCAATGAAAGGGTGAGAAACATGTACGAGACACAGAAACAAAAACCATTCCAAAGGAAAAGAGGAGCAAGAAAGGTATATGGCTTTCTGATGAGACTTTAGAAATTGCTGAGGGAAGTAGGAAAGGGAAAGGGAAAGGGAAAGGGAAAGGGAAAGATATGCCCAACTGAATGCAGAATTTCAGAGACCATGAAGGAGAGAGATGGTTCTCTTAAATGAGCAAGCAAAGAAATAGAAGAAAATAACATAGAGAAAAGTGTAGGAGACTCTTTCAATGCATGATTGAGAAAGGGAGGAGAGATTATTCTAAATCTAGCTAGTCTGACTGAAGTTTTATTAAGTATGGGTCAGATGGTCAGGATGGTAATAATATCTGCCAGGCACTGTGCTGAATGCTTTACAATTATCGTGTCATTTAATCCTCACAATATCCTTGGGGAATGATGGGTGCTATTTTACAGATAAGGAAAAGGAGGCAAACATAGGTGAAGTGATTTGTCCAGGGTCTCATAGCTAGGGAGACCAGATTTCCTTACTCTAGTCTAGGCTCATCATTCAACATACTGTGCCATTCAGCTGTTGCCTCTAGGGAGCAGAGAAAGTACATAGGGAGAAACTGAAGATTAATATTAGTAACATACTGTCAAAAATAAAGGACATAGCCTTCCTTTCTATTAATAATGGAGAAATTAAGCTGTGTAATGTAATGCAGGATTGTTGCAGGATCTCTTGCATTTGTAAAATCACCCTAGGCAATCCTGGCAGTTAGGGGAATGGAACTTTGGCCCAGCTAGTGCCAGTCTCAAGACCTGACTGTTGGAGCTGGGACTATAAATACCCCTGGAGAACCAACCTGGGGGTTCTGATTTCCTTGACCTCACCCAGATACCCAGCTACCCTTTGACTTCCCCTTGGGGCCCCGGGTGGTGGGTTGTGGAACATGGGCAGGAATTAGGTTAGCCTAGGCAGCGATACCCCTAAACCAAATCATCAACCTCATTTGTCTAGCTGGTGGACCACTTAACATCTGGGCAGTGGAAATTATCTCTGGCTGAGGGGCTGGTTCCCTCAGCCTGATCTTACCTTCTGAGGCCCTCAGCCATTACTTGCCAGTCACCCTTAGCAACAGCTTCTCCAGACCCTAAACCCTCTTCCCTCAGTTTCCTGTCATTTTAAATAAACCCTTAGCCTGATACTGAGAGCTTCTATAGTCATTTATAACATCTTTCAGGGCTAAGGGGCTGTGGAGAGGGAGATAGCAGCCACCTGACTTCAGAGGGAGCGTTGGACAGGCATCCATTTTATTCAGGAAGTGAGACAGCTTCACTTCCTGTTGGTTACCTCATTCACTCCAGCAGGGAGGGGCTCCTCACTCCTCACCTTAAAGGAGCCTATAGACAGCAGGGAGGCTGACTGGACATCTCAGCTCAGGCCCACACATCCCTGGCTGTCTCAAATCAACAAATACTGTGGTTGTAGGTTCCCTGGCCCAGGACACTCACTGGGACCATCAGCTCCCCAAATATCAGCCTGTTTACTCCACTATTACAGTGACCCTAGGCAAGTCACTTAATCTGTATTGCTTAACTCTTACCACTCTTCTGTCTTGAGATAGATATACAGTATTGATTCTAAGACGAAGGTAAAGACTTAAAAACATTTGAGAAATTAATCTTGCACTAGGCTTGAGTGCCTAAAATTAGAAGCATACATCATTGTCATATAAAGCAGATTAAAGCATCTCCTGTAAAGGATGAATATCATTTCCACTTACTCTCCCAAACCCTAATTAACTGTGACTTCCTAAGTGGATGTAAATATTTAAGATCTGAAGCCTAAAGGTTCTTAGTGCAGTTCTTTGCAGCCCCCACCCCAGTCAACTGACCTGGTTTAGTGACATCTTCAGATGGGTGTGGCTTAGGCTCCCAATTCCAGGATGAGAGTGAGAAGGGTGATAAATTTGGAATGGAATTAATTCCATTCCTAAACAACTAGTTAGGCCTTTGAAAAAAAAATAATTGATATGTGTTTTGTTCTCAGTCTTAAAAATTAATTACTGAATGGTAATAAGAGCTTCAGCTATTCCAGTTAAACCAGCAAGATTTAAAATGTCAATTGCACTATTACCATAGGAGACAAAAAGGTAAATCTCAGTACAATTCTTAACTTCTTTACTTAAATGGGGGCAGGAGCAGGCTACACATATACTAGAATTAGCTGGACCCCCCAAATACTGAATAGACATGGAAATTCTTTTTTTTAAACCTTACTTTCCATCTTAAAATCAATATTTTTATTTTAAAATATTTTCTAAGGTAGAAGAGTAATAAGCACTAGACAATAAGTTCACACAGCTAGGAAGTGTCTGAGGTCAAATTTGAACTCAGGATCTGTCATCTCAAGGCTTGGTTCTCAGGCCACTGACAACCTAGCTGTCCCCTAGACATGGAAATTCTAAGAAACTGTCTTCCTGGTGGCTTTTAAGATAGGAAGAACAAATGCTATGAGCTGATTTATATTTTGTTATGGAATTGGATAAATGGGCTTCTTAGCTAATTCCATGCATGTTCATTATGGAACTGGTATTTGGGAAGGAAGTCAAGCCTTAGATGGAGAGTCTGAGGTCTTGATTACTCTCACCCCCAAATAATGAAACAGTGATTAGAGGTTAATTGGAACCTAGAAACCTCATCCCCTAGAAGAATAATACTATTTAAAGAGGGAGATAGATATAATTCTAGCCTAGTACCTCCTCTCTGAGGAGAGCAGAATGGACACACTGTCCGGCTCCAACTTCCTGCTTTCTCTCTTGGCAGGAATGAAAGCCTCCCTTGGAGAAAGGTGGAGGGAGAAGAATCTGGGGATGTCTATTCTGTTTCACTTCAAGCCACACAATGACAGCCCCAATGCCACATGTGGACGGCAGCCACATGGGACTCACTGTATATGTCTGCAACATAATATTTTCTTTTTAATTTAATTTTTTTAATTATTATTAATTTTAAAAATGATATGTAGAAACAATTTTTAACATTTTAAAAAATATTTTAAGTGAAATCTGGTACTGGCTAAATAGAATGGTAGATCAATGGGATAGATTTGATACATATACAGGGTTCAATGACCTTAGCAATCTAATGTTTGACAAGTCCAAAGATCCTAGCTTTGGGGATAAGAACTCACTACTGACAAAAATTGCTCAGAAAACTGGAATATAGCATGACAGAAATTAGGATAAGGTCAAAATGGATGCAGGATTTTTAAAATTTAACTTTTTATTTTAAAATATTTTCCCATGATTACATGATTCATTTTCTCTACTTTTTTCCCTTCCCACTCCCAGAGGTGACAAGCAATTCCATTGGGTTCTACCTATATTATCACTTGATACCTATTTCCATGTTATTCTTTTTGCAATAGAGCAATATTTTAAAACCAAAACCCCAAATTGTACACCCATCTAAACAAGTGATGAATCATATGTTTTTCTCCTGCTTTTCTATTCCCACAGCTCTTTCTCTCGATGTGGATGACATTCATTCTCATAAGTCCCTCAGAGTTGCTCTATATTTCACTTTCTGTGTACAATGTTCTCCCGGTTCTACTCATTTCACTCTGAATCAGTTCATCAGTTCCAGTTCATATAGAAATCAAGCAGTTCATAATGCCTTTCAGCACAATAGTATTACATCACCACAATTTGATCAGCCATTCCCTAAACAAGGGACACCCCCTCATTTTCCAATTTTTGTGACCACAAAGAGCGCAGCTATAAATATTTATGTACAAACATTTTTTTATTATCTCTTTGGGGTACAAACCTAGTATTGGTATTATTGGATCAAAGGACATGCACTCTTTTTTTTTTAAACATTTATTAATATTCATTTTTAACATGGTTACATGATTCATGCCCCTCCTTTCCCCTTCGCCCCCCGCACTCCCCCCCCCCATGGCCGATGCACATTTCCACTAGTTTTGTCATGTGTCCTTGATCAAGACCAATTTCCAAATTGTTGGTAGTTGCATTGGTGTGGTAGTTTTTAGTCCACATCCTCAATCATGTCCACCCCGAACCATGCGTTCAAGCAGTTGTTTTTCTTATATGTTTCCTCTCCTGCAGTCCTTTCTCTGAATGTGGGTAGCATCTTTACCATAAATCCCTCAGAGCTGTCCTGGGTCATTGTATTGCTGCTGGTACAGAAGCCCATTACATTCAATTTTACCACAGTATATCAGTCTCTGTGTACAATGTTCTTCTGGCTCTGCTCCTTTCGCTCTGCATCAGTTCCTGGAGGTCTCTCCAGTTTGCCTGGAACTCCTCCAGTTTATTATTCCTTTTAGCACAATAGTATTCCATCACCCAAATATACCACAGTTTGTTCAGTCATTCCCCAATTGAAGGACATACCCTCCTTTTCCAATTTGTTGCTACCACAAAAAGCGCAGCTATGAATATTTTCGTACAAGTCTGTTTATCTATGATCTCTTTGGGGTACAAACCCAGCAATGGTATGGCTGGGTCAAAGGGCAGGCAGTCTTTCATAGCCCTTTGAGCATGATTCCAAATTGCCAGCCAGAATGGTTGGATCAGTTCACAACTCCACCAGCAATGCATTAATGTCCCAATTTTGCCACATCCCCTCCAACATTCATTACTCTCCCCTTCTTTCATTTTAGCCAATCTGCTAGGTGTGAGGTGATACCTCAGAGTTGTTTTGATTTGCATTTCTCTAATTATTAGAGATTTGGAACACTTTCTCATGTGCTTATTGATACTTTTGATTTCTTTACCTGAAAATTGCCTATTCATGTCTCTTGCCCATTTATCAATTGGGGAATGGCTTGATTTTTTATACAATTGCTTTAACTCCTTGTATATTTGAGTAATTAGACCCTTGTCAGAGTTTTTCGTTATAAAGATTTTTTTCCCAATTTGTTGTTTCCCTTCTGATTTTGTCTACATTGTTTTTGTTTGTACAAAAACTTTTTAGTTTAATATAATCAAAACCATTTAATTTACATTTTGTAATTTTCCCTAACTCTTGCTTGGTTTTAAAGTCTTTCCTTTCCCACAGATCTGACAAGTAAACTATTCTGTGTTCACTTAACTTGTTTATAGTTTCCCACTTTATATTCAAGTCGTTCACCCATTCTGAATTTATCTTGGTGTAGGGTGTGAGATGTTGATCTAGACCTAATCTCTCCCATATTGTTTTCCAAATTTCCCAGCAGTTTTTGTCAAATAGTGGATTCATGTCCCAAAAGTTGGGCTCTTTGGGTTTATCATACACTGTCTTGCTGATGTCATTAACCCCAAGTCTATTCCATTGATCCTCCTCTCTATCTTTTAGCCAGTACCATATTGTTTTGATGACTTCTGCTTTATAGTATAGTTTAATATCTGGTACTGCTAGGCCCCCTTCCTTCACATTTTTTTTTCATTATTTCCCTTGATATTCTTGATCTTTTGTTATTCCAAATGAAATTTGTTATAGTTTTTTCTAATTCAGTAAAGAAGTTTTTTGGTAGCTTGATAGGTATGGCGCTAAATAGGTAAATTAATTTGGGTAGAATTGTCATTTTTATTATGTTAGCTCATCCTACCCATGAGCAATCAATGGCTTTCCAATTGTTTAGATCCAGTTTTATTTGTTTGGAAAGTGTTTTGTAGTTGTTTTCATATAATTGCTATGTTTGTTTTGGCAGGTAGATTCCTAAGTATTTTATATTGTCTAGGGTGATTTTGAATGGTGTTTCTCTTTCTACTTCTTGCTGCTCTAGTGTGTTGGAAATGTATAGAAATGCTGATGATTTAT
>NC_058135.1:39774787-39917500 GCF_016433145.1 Gracilinanus agilis | reverse complement strand
ACTGCCTTGGCCGCATCCCACAGAGTTTGGTAGGATGTCTCATCATTGTCATTTTCTTCAATGAAATTGTTGATTGTTTCTATGATTCCTTTTTTGACAAATTGTTTTTGAAGAATCATGTTATTTAATTTCCAATTAGTTTTTGATTTTCCTGTCCAGGTGCCCTTACTAATTATTATTTTTATTGCATTATGATCTGAGAAGGTTACATTTATTATTTCTGCTCTTTTGCATTTGTTTGCAATGATTCTATGCCCTATAACATGGTCAATCTTTGTGAATGTGCCATGTGCAGCTGAGAAGAAGGTGTATTCCTTTTTGTCCCTATTTATTTTTCTCCACATATCAATTAAATCTAATTTTTCTAGGACTTCATTCACCTCTCTTACCTCTTTCTTATTTATTTTTCGGTTTGATTTATCTAGATCTGACAGAGGAATATTTAGATCTCCCACTATTATGGTTTTACTATCTATTTCCTTCTTGAGCTCTGCCAGTTTCTCCTTTATGAATTTGGGTGCTATGCCACTTGGTGCATACATATTGAGCAGTGTTATTTCCTCATTGTTTATACTGCCTTTAATCAGGATGTAATGACTTTCCCTGTCATTTTTAATCATGTCTATTTTTACTTTGGCTTTGTCAGAAATCATAATAGCCACTCCTGCCTTCTTTTTCTCATTTGACGCCCAAAAGATTTTGCTCAAACCCTGAACCTTAAACTTGTGTATGTACACCCGCCTCATATGTGTTTCTTGTAGACAACATATGGTGGGATTTTGGTTTCTAATCCACTCTGCTATTTGCTTCCGTTTTATGAGCGAGTTCATCCCATTCACATTCAGAGTTATAATCATCAGTTGTGCATTTGCTGACATTTTCGAATCCTCCCCTCTTCCTACCCCCTTTTTCCTTATACTTTTTCCTTTTAAATCTGTGGTTTGCTATTGAGCCGCTGTCCCTTATCCCCTCCCTTGATTAACTTCCCTTTCTACCCCCTCCCTTATTTTTCCCCCTCTTTTTGTTTTTAAAGGCCTTATGAATTCCCTCTTCTCCCCTCCCTTTTTTTGACCTCCCCACTCACCTGCTCCCCTTGGTTTATCCCTTCTGACTTTGTCAATAGGGTTAGATAGAGTTTTATATCCCAATGGATAATATAGGTACTCTTCCCTCTCAGGATTGATTACTCTAAGAGTAAGGTTTGATTATTACCTCTTAATACTCTCTTCCTCTCCTTCTTATAATAGTATTTGTCCCCTCTCCTTCCCCTACCCTCTTTGTGTGTAATAGAATATCCTATTTTCTTATTCACTCAAGTTTCTCTTGGTGTCCCCTGCTATTCACCCCCTCTTTCCCATCCCCCATGTCATCTTAGATTATTTAGTGTTCCACCCTCACCCTGTGAATTATTCTTCTGATTACTATAATAGTGAATACCATAATAGTGAATAGAGTTCACTACAGAGAATTAAACATAACATTTCTCTACATAGGAATACAGATAATTAGATCTCACTGAGGCCCTTAAAAAGGCAAATTTAAAAATTATAAGTTTTCTTTCTTTCCCCTCTGTATCTTATTTACCTTTTCATGTTTCTCTCAATTTTTGTGGTTGGATATCAAACTTTCCATTTAGCCCTGGTCTTTTCTGTGCAAATACCTGGAATTCTTCAATTTTGTTGAATGCCCATACTTTCCCCTGGAAATATATAGTCAATTTTGATGGGTAGTTGATCCGTGGTTTCAGGCCCAGCTCTCTTGCCTTTCTGAATATCGTATTCCAAGCCTTGCGGTCTTTTAGCGTGGAGGCTGCCAGATCCTGTGTGATCCTGATTGGTGCTCCTTGACATTTGAATTGTTTCTTTCTGGCTTCTTGTAAGATTCTTTCCTTTGCTTGGAAACTCTTGAATTTGGCAATTATATTTCTGGGTGTTTTCTTTTCTTGATCGAATGTCGCAGGTGTTCTATGAATCCTTTCAATGTCTATATTGCCCTCTTGTTGTAGGACTTCAGGGCAATTTTGCTGAATTATTTCTTTTAGTATGGAGTCCAGGTTTCTATTAATTTCTGGTTTTTCTGGAAGACCAATTATTCTCAAATTGTCTCTTCTAGACCGGTTTTCTTGGTCTGTCACTCTCTCATTGAGATATTTCATGTTTCCTTCTATTTTTTCAGTCTTTTGATTTTGTTTTATTTGTTCTTGTTGTCTTGAGAGATCATTAGCTTCTAATTGCTCAATTCTAGCCTTTAGGGATTGATTTTCGGCTATAATCTTTCGGTTTTCAGCTATGATCTTTTAATTTTTGGCCATAATCTTCTGGTTTTCGGCCATAATCTTCTGGTATTCCTTTTCAATCTGGTCATTTCTGGTGTTCAATATGCTTATCAGTTCATTTGGTTTCTGAGCCTCACTTTCCAGTTGCAAGATTCTACCTTTTAAACAGTTATTTTCTTGCCAGATCTCTTCCATTTTCCTCAAAATCTCAGTTTTGAACTCTTCCATAGCTTGTGAGGAGTTTTCCTTATTTGAGGAGGGTCCGGATGCTTGTTTGTTCTCCTCCTCTGTTTGCTAGGTTGTCTGGATTTTCTCTGTGTAAAAGTTGTCTAGTGTTAAAGCCTTCTTTTTCTTGTTGTTAATCTTTCTCTTCTGAACTTCCTGAGACTGGGTAGCCATCCTTAGCCCAGCAGCTTCTCAGGTTTATCCTCGCGCTCAGGGTCTGTCCGCGGTCAAGCCCCCTGGTGGACCCCCTTGCTTGATCGTCTGCTGGAGGTTTCTTTACAAGTCTCAGGGTGCTGCTTCCACAGTCGTATACCCCTCTGCACTGGTTCCCCACTCAGGGTTTCAGAGCTTTAGCTCCTGGCTTTGTCTGCCTCCACCCACGCCTCCGTCAGTGCCTGCTCTCTGAGCCCGCACTCTGCGCTCTCGGCGCCCTGCTCCCGCGCTCAAATTTTGTGTGCGTTTGTTAGCTTTTTGGGGTCCGAAATCTTGCTGCTCTCAGGAACAGGCCCTGGAGCTGCCAATGACTCGATGGGTGCCCCAAACTTGCTCTATTTCTTTTTAGCTGGCTTCGGCGCTATAGGTGTTGTGTGTGGAGGGGGTGGGAGTGGGGTGGTTGCTCAGCCTGCGATTTAGTGAGAGCTGTTTCACCCCTTTATAGCATGGAAATGCCTCAATTCCATGTACCTTCCACGCTGTGCCCTGTTGTGGGGTTTCTTCATTTGTCTGGACTTGTTTTTATGTCCCCTTGAGGAGTTTTGTGTGTTTTGGTCAGGAGAGGTTAAGAGCTGCTTCTTACTTTGCCGCCATCTTAACCAGGTATCGACATACACTCTTTTAAAGCCCTTTGGGCATAATTCCAAATTGCCTTCCAGAATGGTTTGATCAATTTACAACCCCACCAGCATTGCATTATTAGTGTCACAATTTTGCCACATCCCCTCCAACATTTATTACTTTCCTTTACTGTCATATTGGCCCATCTGCTAGGTGTGAGGTTTTGATTTGAATCAGAGTTGTTTTGATTTGCATTTATCTAATTAGGAGGGATTTAAAATGCTTTTTCATGTGATTATTGATAGTTTTTATTTCTTCATCTGAAAACTGCCTATTCATGTCAAAATGGGCATATGATTTATGGAAAAGGGAAACATTTATGACCAAACAAGAGATAGAGAATAAGGTATAAAGTGAATAATTTTGGTTACAGTAAATTAAAAAGGTTTTACAAAATTTTAAATTAATACAAAAAATTTAATTTTTAATTAATAATTTAAAAAATTTTTAATTAATAAAAAAATGACAAAGTGGGAAAATTTTTTGTAGCTAATTTCTCTAATTAAGGTCTCATTTCTCAAATATATAGAGAACTAGGTCAAATTATAAGAATACAAGTCATTCCCCAATTGACAAATGCTAGATTGCTGAAGTCATTTACTCGTGTATATTTTGCATCTAATCTATTCCATTGATCCACCATTCTATTTCTTAGTCAGTACCAGATTGTTTTGATGATTACTCATTCTCTAACTGTCAAAGGAAATGAACAAGCAGTTTTCAGATGAAGAAATCAAAGATATCAGTAATCATTTGATAACATGTTCTAAATCACTCTTGATAAGAGAAATACAAATTAAAACAACTCTAATGTACCACCTTATGTCAATCAGATTTGCCAATATGACAGTAAAGGGAAATGGTGTGTTATTAGTGGAGTTGTGAACTGATCCAACCATCCTGGAGAGCAATTTGGAACTTTGCCCAAAGGCCTTTAAAACAGTGCTTTTATCAAGTAATAACACTACTAGGTCTATATCCCAAAGAGATTTTTTTTTTAAAAAAAGGAGAAAGAATCTACTTGTACAAAATATTTATAACAGCTCTTTTTATGATGCCAAAGAATTAAGAACTAAAGGAGTGTCTATCAATTGGGAATGGCTGAACAAACTGTGATATATGATGATGATGATGCAATATTATTGTGCTATGAGACATGACGAGCAGGATGATTTAAGAAAAAGCTGGAAAGATCTGCATTAACTGATGTAGAGAAGAACATTGTACACAGTAACAGTAATATTGTGGAGTGATCAATTGGGGAAGGCTTGGCTGTTCTCAGCAATTCAGTGATCCAAGACAATTCTGAAGGACTTATGACAAAGGATGCTATCCACCTCCAGAGAAAGAACTGTTGGGGTCAGAATATAGATCAAAGCATTCTATTTTTCATTTTAGTTTGTGTTTTTATTTGGGGGTTTTGATTTTATATGGGTGTTCTGTTACAACAATGACCAATTTGGAAGTAAGTTTTGCATGACAATATGTGTATAACCCAGATCAAACCGCTTACCATTGCCAGGAGGAAGGAGGAAAGAGAGGGATACAATTTGGAGTTCTAATTTCAGAAAATGTATGTTGAAAATTATTCTTAAATGTAATTGAGAAAAGAAAATATTAATAATAATTTCAAGAGAGATGCATGCTGGAAGCTAACATGGTGGCATAAGGGAGACTTGGCTCATCCAAACCTTTAAATATACAGAAATAGAAAATAAAGCACCTCAAAAGAAAGGAAAGCAGGAAGGATATGTCTCACTAGGGTGAGAAGGGAGAGTAGACTGGTGAGTACAGCATCCAGGTGAGTACACACACCTGCAAGGTCCTACTCACTGCCAAGAGGCCTGAAGCAATAAAAGAGCAGCCCAAGGGCCAGCCCTTTTGTTAAGGGCTTGAGATAAGGAAACTTCAGAGTTGGGGTTTGAGGCCAGAAACCCTTGGAGGTGGGGGGAGCAGCTTAATGCCAGCTCTACCTACTTCTACATGGTCTTAGATAATGAAAGGGAAGACTTGGGAATACCTCAACATAGGAGACAACAGGAAAACTGAAATCAGGGGGAGTGGAATCCAGCTGGAAAAAACTGCAAGCCTTCCCACAAGAAGCCAGCTGGTTCAGCCCCTGGAAATATACACTGAGGGACCCAAAGACAGTCAGACTATCCCAGGCACCAGAGAGGGCTATACTGCACGCTTGGAGCAGCCCTCTCTCCACTCCAGAAGCATAGACAATGTAATGGGGCTAGGGGTGGGAGTGGGGGTGGGGGGAGAAGGAAGAAGATAATATCTAGAGAAATGAGCAAGACAAGGAAAAGATCTGATCTTAGAAAGTTACTTTAGTGACAGGGAAGATCAAAACATAAACTCAGAAGAGGACAATGGCAAAAAGAAAACTTGTGAAGCCTCAAAGGAAAGAGAAAGGATGCTGGGCCTCCAAAGACCTCTTGGAAGAACTTCAAAAGAAGTTAAAATTATCAAATAATAAAAGAAATGATAGAAAGATAAAAACTTTGAGTTCCAAATTCTCTCCCTCCCTTTCATCTTTCCTAAGATGACTAGCAATTTGATATAGGTTGTAAATGTGCAATCATGCAAAAAAAAAAATTCCACATTAATTGTGTCGTGAAATAAAATACAGACCAAAAACCAACACCACACACACACAATCAAGAAAGTGAAAAATATTATTGCTTCAATCTGCATTCACATTCTATCAGTTCTTTTTTCAGAATGTGGATAGCATTTTTTATGAGTCCTTTGGAATTGTCTTAGATTATTGTATTGTGGAGAATAGCTAAGGTATTCACAGTTGATCATCATATAATATTGCAATTATTATGTACAATGTCTCCCTGGTTCTGCGCACTTCACTTTGTATCAGTTCATGTAAATTTTCGCAGGTTTTTTTCTGAAATCATCATTTCTTATAGCAGAGGAGTATCCCATTACATTCATATATCACAACTTGTTCAGCCATTCCCCAAATGATGTGCACCCCCTCAGTTTCCAATTCTTTGCCATCACAAAAAGAACAGCTATAAATACTTTTGTACAAATAAATCCTTTTCCCCTTTAAAAAAAAAAAAAACTTCTTTGGAATAGTAGCAGCATTGTTGGGTGAAAGGGTATGCAGAGTTTTATAGCCTTTAGGGCATAGCTCCAAATTGCTTTCCAGAATGGTGGTATCAATTCACACTTCCACCAACAGTGTTGTGTTTCAATTTTCCCACATCCTCTCCAGCATTTATTATTTTCCTTTTTTATCATAATAGCCAATCTGATGGGTGTGAGGTGATATCTTGGAGTTTTTTTAATTTGCATTTTTTCTAATCAATAGTGGTTTGGAGCATTTCTTCATATAATTGCAGATATTTTTTATTTTTTCATCTGAGCACTTCCTGTTCATATCTTTTACCATTTATCAATTGGGGAATAACTTGTATTCTTATAAATTTGTCTCAGTTCACTATATATTTGAGAAATGAAACCTTTGCCAGAGATACTTGTCATAAAATCCCTCCCACCCCAGTTATTTGCTTCCCTTCTAATCTTGTTTCCATTGCTTTTGTTTGTACAAAAACCCTTTAAATTTAATATGGTCAAAATAATTCATTTTATATTTTGTTATGTTCTCTATTTCTTGTTTGGTCTTAAATTTATGTCTAAATCATATACCCATATTACCCTTCTGGGCAGAGCTAAGTGGGTTTGTTCTGCTGGTACCCTTTCCCACTATGGTAGGCAGGCTGGTCCTTACCTATACTCCCTCCTGGGCTGTGTTAGGTAAGTTGGTCCTGCTGGTACCTTGCCTTGCTGCATTAGATGGGCTGGTTCTGCTGGTACCTGACCACACTGGGTAGGCTGATCTGGCTTGCAACCTTCCTGGACTGTACTTAGGGCGTTGAGTCCATCGTTACTTGCTGGGGGGAGGGGGGGGGTGCTAGTCCTGTCTTCACTCCTTCCTGGGCTGCACGTGGTAGGCTGGTCACAGCAGTACCTACCTAGCTGGATAGGCTGCTTCTGCCTGCACCCCTTTCTGGATTGTGTTCAGTGGGCTGGTCCCACTAGTATCCTTCTTGGTCCCATTGGGTGATAAGACTCCTTCTTTGCTTATTTTGTCAAATAGTTTGTATAGTATTGGGATTAGTTGTTCTTTCAACATTTGATAGAATTCACTTGGGAATCCATCTTGCCCTGGGGAATTTTTCTTAGAGAGTTCCTTGATGGCTTGTTCAATTTCTTTTTCTGAGCAAATCCTTTTGGCACCCTTCCTTGCCTTGTTGGGTGAGTTACTTCCACCTGTCCCTTTTCCTGGACCAAATGTGGTTGGCTGGTCCCTACTCTACTTGGTTCCTCAATGTTGCAGGGGCTAATCTGCTCTTTCTTTCATGTCCCCATGAGCTGGCTTCCTTCTGCTTTTCTCCATTTGGAGGCATATCCCCCCATTTTTGTGGGTGGATGTTTGTAGATGGATTTAGGCAGACTGTGAACACTCCACCATCTTAGTTCTTGGAAGCCCCAAAGCTTTTCATTCTTGAATCTAGGAAAGCCTAACATTATTTCTAAACAACCTGAATAAAGAGGAGAGATCTACTGTATCAAATCAAACACTCTGCAAGTAGTTTAGTAGGTTAACTCTGTGATTAAAGAAGGCAAATGGCACATTAAATAGGATAAAAAAAATCAACAAACATTTGTTAACTACCTCCTATGTGCCTGGCACTGTGTTAATTTTATTTTTCAGAGTATCTCTGTGTGTGTGTGTGAGAGAGAGAGTTTCGGGAGAGAGCAGCAGCATCGTAGATTGAGTGGTAAGGGAACTTAGAGAAACTCAGGTACAGAGGGTTGCCCAATGTCAAAAAAACTGGCAGAGTCTGGATTTGGCTCCAGATTCTATGATTCTAAACCCAGCACCATTTCTATCAAAGGCAGGTTGCTTCATCTCACTTTTTTTTTTAAGGATTTTTAAATTTTTATTTTTTAGAAAAATTTTTTCCATGGTTCCATGATTCATGTTCTTAGTCTCCCCTCCACCCCCAAACCAACCCCTCCCCCCCCCCGGAGCCAATGCACATTTCCACTGGTTTCTTTATGTGTCATCGATCAAGACCTATTTCCATATTATTGATAATTGCACTAGGGTGTTGCTTTCTTCTGTGTTTCCACTCCTGTTGTTCTTCCTCTGAATGTGGGTAGTGTTCTTTTCCATAAATCCTTCAGAATTATCCTGGATCATTGTATTGCTGCTAGTACAGAAGTCCATTACATTCGATTTTACCACAGTGTATCAGTCTCTGTGTACAATGTTCTCCTGGTTCTGCTCCTTTCGCTCTGCATCACTTCCTGGAGGTCTTTCCAGTTCACATGGAATTCCTCCAGTTTATTATTCCTTTGAGCACAATAGTATTCCATCACCAACAGATATCACAATTTGTACAGCCATTCCTCAATTGAAGGGCATATCCTTGTTTTCCAGTTTTTTGCCACCACAAAGAGCGTGGCTATAAATACTTTTGTACATGTTTTTTTTTTTTTTTCTCCATGATCTCTTTGGGGTATAAACCCAGCAATGGTATGGCTGAATCAAATGACAGGCAATCTTTTAGCGTTCTTTAGGCATAGTTCCAAATTGCCATTTAGAATGGTTGGATAAGTTCACCACTCCACCATTAATGTCCCAATTTTGCCACATCTCCTCCAACATTCATTACTCTCCCCTGCTGACATTTTAGTCAATCTGCTAGGCGTGAGGTGATACCTCAGAGTTGTTTTGATTTGCATTTCTCTAATTAGAGATTTAAAACACTTTCTCATGTGCTTATTGATAGTTTTGATTTCTTTATCTGAAAATTGCCTATTTATGTCCCTTGTCCATTTATCAATTGGGGAATGGCTTGATTTTTTGTAAAATTGATTTAGCTCCTTGTATATCTTTTGAGTAATTAGACCTTTTTCAGAGGTTTTTGTTATAAAGATTTTTTCCTAGTTTATTGTTTCCCTTCTGGTTTTGGTTGCATTGTCTTTGTTTGTACAAGAACTTTTTTAATTTAATGTAATCAAAATTATTTATTTTACATTTTGTAATTTTTTCTAACTCTTGCTTGGTTTTTAAATCTTTCCTTTCCCAGACATCTGACCAGTATATTATTTTGTGTTCACCTAATTTACTTATAGTTTTCTTCTTTATATTCAAGTTATTCACCCATTCTGAATTTATATTGGTATAGGGTATGAGATGTTGATCTATACCTAATCTCTCCCATATTGTTTTCCAATTTTCCCAGCAGTTTTTGTCAAATTGTGGATTTTTGTCCCAAAAGTTGGACTATTTGGGTTTATCATAGTGTCTTGCTGACATCACTTACCCCAAGTCTATTCCTCAGATCCTCCCTTCTGTCTCTTAGCCAGTCCCATATTGATTTGATGACCACTGCTTTTTAGTATAGTTTAATATCTGGTACTGCTAGGCCACCTTCATGTTTTTTTTTAATAATTTAATAATTTTTTTAATGTTTTTTGGAAAAATCTTTTGTTCTTCCAAATGAACTTTGTTATAGTTTTTTCTAATTCAGTAAAAAAAGTTTCTTGGTAGTTTGATAGGTATTGTAAGGGTGAAAAAGGGGTTTTATGGGTTCAATATATTAAAGATGGTCACCAGAGGATTGAACTATTATCAATCCTCAATTAAGAATAATCTCAAATCAAAATTGACTTTTATGGAAATTTATTTACATGAGAAGAGAGAGAGAAAGTGAGGAAATAAGAATCTATCCCACTAATTAGTCCGGGTAGATCTTAACCCTCAGCTGAGGGTTAAAGGCCCTGAGGCCAGGAGGTGAATGGAGCAAACTTCATTCACAGAGTCTATAAAAAGAAGTTTCTTAATAGAAGTTCAGGAAGATTGAGTCTTTAAACTCACCATGTGGAACAGTCTCAGTCACGAACAAGCAAAGCTCCCTCAGGTCCCCTCCACCAAACCAGAAGAAGCTCACTCATTCAACTCCCTCTTTTTAAAGGGGTCACGTATGCATCACTTCCAGTGCCTTCCCCTAGCCTGCGTGCCCAATCACAATAGTTGCTTTCTCATAGAAAGCTAAGAGGGTGGTCAGTTGACTCTGATTTGTTACTCACTCTAGTACACGTGGATTAGGACCTCCCAGAATTGGAAGGTGCTCTCACCTTTGGTGATTAAATCTAAAGATGGGCAGTGTAGACTTAATCTAATTATCACAGTATGGAACTAAATAAGTAAATTAATTTGGGTAGAATGGTCATTTTTGTTATGTTAGCTCTTCCTATCCATGAGCAATCAAAGTTTTTCCAATTGTTTAGATCTAGTTTTAATTGTTTGGAAAGTGTTTTGTAGTTGTGTTTGTATAATTCCTGTGTTTGTTTTGGTAGATAGATTCCTAAGTATTTTATATTGTCTAGGGTGATTTTAAATGGTATTTCTCTTTATAACTCTTGCTGCTGTGATGTGTTGGAAATATATAGAAATGCTGATGATTTATGTGCATTTACCTTGATTCCTGCAACTTTGCTAAAGTTGTTGATTATTTCCACTAGCTTTTTAGTTGATTCTCTAGGATTCTTTAAGTAGACCATCATATCATCTGCAAAGAGTGATAGCTCAGTCTTCTTATTGCTTATTTTAATAGCTTCAATTTCTTTTTCTTCTCTAATTGCTACTGCTAGTGTTTCTAGTACAATGTTAAATAATAGAGTTGATAATGGGCATCCTTGTTTCATTCCTGATCTTATTGGGAAGGCTTCTAATTTATTCCTATTGCATATGATGCTTGTTAATGGTTTTCTATATATATATATATGCATATATATATATATTGTTTATTATTTTTAGGAAAGGTCCTTCTATTCCTATACTTTCTAGTGTTTTCAATAGGAATGGGTGTTGTATTTTGTCAAAGGCTTTTTCAGCATCTATTGAGATAATCATGTGATTTTTGTTTGTTAAATTGTTGATATGGTCAATTATGTGGATGGTTTTCCTAATGTTGAACCATCCTTGCATTCCTGGTATAAATCCCACCTGATCATGGTGGATGATCCTCTTGATCACTTGCTGGAGTCTCTTTGCTAATATTCTATTTAAAATTTTTGCATCTATGTTCATTAGGGAGATTGGTCTGTAGTTGTTTTTTTTTTTTTTTCTGTTTTTGATCTCCCTGGCTTTGGAATCAGTACCATATTTGTGTCATAAAAGGAATTTGGTAGGACTCCTTCTTTGCTTATCATATCAAATAATTCGTATAATATTGGGATTAGTTGTTCTTTGAATGTTTGATAGAATTCACTTGTGTATCCATCAGGCCCTGGTGATTTTTTTGATTTTTTCTCAGGGAGTTCTTTGATGGCTTGTTCAATTTCTTTTTCTGATATGGGATTATTTAGGTATTCTATTTCTTCTGCTGTTAATCTAGGCAGTTTATATTTTTGTAAATATTCATCCATATCTCCTAAATTGTTATATTTGTTGCCATATAATTGGGCAAAATAGTTTTTAATGATTGCCTTAATTTCCCCTTCATTAGAGGTGAGGTGTCCCTTTTCATCTTTGATACTGTAAATTTGGTTTTTTCTTTCCTTTTCTTTATTAGATTTACCAGTACTTTGTCTGTTTTATCTGTTTTTTTCAAAATGCCAGCTTCTAGTCTTATTTATTAATTCAATAATTCTTTTACGTTTGATTTTATTAATTTCTCCTTTGATTTTTAGCATTTCTAATTTAGTTTTCATCTGGGGATTTTTAATTTGTTCATTTTCTAGTTTTTTAAGTTGCATGCCCAATTCATTAATCTTTGCCCTCCTTAATTTGTTAATATATGCACTCAGTGATATAAATTTCCCCCTTAGAACTGCTTTGGCTGCATCCCATAGGTTTTGGTAAGAAGTCTCATCATTGTCATTGTCTTCAATGAAATTATAGTTTCTCTGATTTGTTCTTTAACTTATTTTGGAGAATGATATTATTTAATTTCCAATTGGTTTTTTGTTTTCCTCTCCATGTATCCTTGCTAATAACTATTTTTATTACATTATGATGCATTATGATCTGATAAGGGTATATTTATTATTTTTGCTTTTTTGCATTTGTTTGCCGTGTTTCTGTGCCCTAGCACATCGTCAGTCTTTGTGAATGTTCCATGTGCTGCTGAAAAGGTATATTCCTTTTTGTCTCCATTTATTTTTCTCCATATATCTATTAACTCTAATTTTTCTAGGATTTCATTCACCTCTCTTATCTCTTTCTCATTTATTTTTTGGTTTGATTTATCTAGATCTGATAGAGGAAGGTTTAGGTCTCCTACTAGTATAGTTTTATTATCTATTTCCTCCTTGAGCCCTGCCAGTTTCTCCTTTAGAAATTTAGATGCTATATACATGCATACATGTTGAATACTGATATTTCCTCATTGTTTATACTGCCTTTTATCAGGATGTAATTACCTTCCCTATCTCTTTTAACCAGATCTGTTTTTACTTTGGCTTTGTCAGAAATCATGATTGCAACTCCTGCCTTCTTTTTCTCTGAAACCCAATAGATTTTGCTCCAGCCTTTTATTTTTATTCTATGTATGTCTGCCTGTCTCATGTGTTTCTTGTAGACAACATATTGTAGGATTTTGTTTTCTAATCCACTCTGCTATTTGCTTCCTCTCGCTTCTTAGAAACATAGATCAGCTAACCAAGTGCCTAGCTAGACCAGCCCTATTTCTATAGTCCTTGTGGGATCCAAAATTCTAAACTGGGAGGGATGTAGATGCCACATTCCAACAATTTAATTGTGCAGATGAGGAAACTGAGGACTAAGAAAAAGATGGGACTTGTTGCAGGTACTCATTCTACCATACTGTCCTGTGTCTCTGCAGAGCTGAGAGGACTGCAGCTTCCAAAAGAGACGTTAGGAATAACTATGACTTACTGTGCCTTCGAATACAACATTAAATTTGATCCTCATGTTGCTGAAATGTTGATTGTTGTTGTCATTCAGTCATGACTCCATGATCCACACCAATACCATTCATGAGTTCTTTTTGGCAAAGACCACTGGAGTTGACATTTCCTTCTCTAGTGGATTAAGGTAAACAGAGGTTAAATGACTTGCCCAAGGTCACATAGCCAGGAAGTGTCTGAGATAAGATTTGAACTTAGATTTTCTTGCCTTCAGGCACAGTTCCACTGAGCCAAGGGAAGTTGCTACTGTCATTCAGACAAGGAGGATCAGAGACCTCCAAGAGACATGCCCAGGCTCATGCAGTTACCTGGTGGAGATGGGGAAGTAGTTTCAATACCAATGAAATATTCTAATAAATGACAGAGCTGCCTCTTTAGACATTTAGTCATTTTATGTGTTCTCTGACTCTCTGTGGCCCTATTTGGGGTTTTCTTGGCAAAGATCCTGGAGTGGATGGCTATTTCCTTCTCAGTTCATTTTGTAGATGAGAAATTGAGGTGAACAGGGTTAAATGACTTGACCCAGCATACACAGCTAGGAAGTATCTAAGGCCAGATTTGAACTCAGGAAGACGAATCTTTCTCACGTCAGATGTCATGCTCTATACACTGTACCACCTAATAGATGTACTGCCTTTTTCCTATTTCTTAAAAAAGGGGGTAATGAAAGAAGGTAAGCTCTATCTTTACTGGGTGGAAGTAGAATTATGAAGGCAATGTAATCCTCCCTGTACAGGGCTTCCAACATTACAAACTATGATGGAGGTCCCCCTCTAGCAGAGGGGATTCTGCTAATGAAGTCCCCCTTTCACATAGAAGACACCTTAAAAACGGTTGTTGAATTGTACTGAGCTGAATTGAATTGAAACAGCGTTAGAGACGCCCCCTCCTCTGTAAAACCAAGAGTTTGTGTCTTTGAGCTCAGTGGCTCTACTCAATCGGTCACAGATAGACTTGGAAGCAGCCTCAGGAGCCACCCTGTCATCTGGCTCATGAAGAACCCGGCCTGGCCCAGGGGTGTTAAAATGATTTGCCCAGAGTAACATATAGGTAGTAAACACCAGAGGTATTTTGTTTAGTTTTGGCAGAATGAGTGAGAAGTAGTGGAAAGGTAGTAACAGGAGAAGCCCTGGCTTTCTTGCCCATTGGTGATAATTATCAATTCTCATATTTGCTTTTTTTTTTTTTTTTAAAACGGTAAGGTTTAAAAGGTAAGGCTTCCATCTTGGAATTAATACTGTGTGTTGGTTCCAAGGCAGAAGAGTGGTAAGGGCTAAGCAACGAGGTTAAGTGACTCATCCAGGGTCACAGAACTAGGAAGTTTCTGAGGCCACATTTGAACCCTGGATGTCCTGACTCCAGGCCAGGCTCTCAAACCACTGAGTTGCCTCATTGCCCTCTTTATATTCACTCTTGCTCTCATTCCCATTCTTGCTCTTATTCCCAACCGTGGTGGTAGTCAACCTTTGTGTTTCCCAAAACCTGTAGCAACTCATCAGCGTGTCCCTTTTTACTTTACTCTTACTAGCTACCCTTCTGTCTTTTTAAAGATCAAGGATTGATCCTTTTTTTTTTTAAACGCTTAACTTCTGGGGCAGCTGGGTAGCTCAGTGGATTGAGAGCCAGGCCTAGAGACGGGAGGTCCTAGGTTAAAATCTGGCCTCAGATACTTCACAGCTGTGTGACCCTGGGCCAGTCACTTGACCCCCATTGCCTAGCCCTTACCACTCTTTTGCCTTGGAGCCAATATACAATATTGACTCCAAGACGGAAGGTAAAGGTTTAAAACAAAACAAAACAAAAAAAACCCATAACTTGTTTTAGATCAATTCCAAAGCAGAAGAGCATTTGGCTAAGTGACTTCCTGAGGGTCAGACAGGTAGGAAGTATCTGATGTCATATTTGAACCCAGGGCACTCCAATTCCAGACCAGGCTCTCAATCTACTGGGTTGCCTAGTTGCCCCAAAGAGTGATTTTTAAATTGCTGAATGTGCAAAGAAATTTTATTTTAATTTTCCTTATTTATGATCCAGCTTTCCTAAACTACTTTAGCCAACTAGCAGTTAATCAGACTTCTACTATGTGCCAAGATTGTGCTAAGTGCCCAGAATATAAGCTTTCAGGGAGTTTATAGTGGAATGGAGACAACAATGAAACAACTGTGTGTAAATAAGAGATATTGAGGACACACTGTAGATAATCTATAGAGGGAAGTCACTAATATTAAGGGGAATTGGAAAAGGCTTCCTGTAGAAGGTGGGACTCCAGATGAGGCTTGAAGGGATCCAGGGTCTGAGGATCTTCTGAGGTAGGCAGTGGAGTCTGGCTGGCGTCCGAGTACCTGGAATGCGATCCAATGTCTGTCCTGGGAGCCCTGGAAGCCCTCCTGGGCAGGCTCAGGCAAGTGACTGTTGTGGAATGTGGGTGGCTAGAGAGAATGCCTAGAATGACCCCTGGTGTGCTCTCCCTTTAAGAGTGGATCATTAGAACCCCTCTCCTTCCTACTGAGGGGGCCCCATATGTGCTAGACATGGTCACCAGGCTCCTGTATCTGGCCATCCCATCTTCAATGCTTTCTTCCTTCTCCATCACCCTTCCTCCACTTTCACAATTTAAATTATCCAAATATCATTGCAAGTTACCTATTCCAAGTAACACCAACTATTCTGGGTGCCAGCTAGGTCAGGTTTGTGATTAGAATACAATGGAACACTCTTGTACAATAAAACAATTTAGAATCAAGTTAGAAGGGACACAATTCCTGCCTGATAAAATTAAATACAGCCTCTCCCTCATCTTCCTCTGCATTCCCTAAGCCTCATCGGCCAAGGTGTGCCCAGCTCTGCACAGTCCCTGAGGGCAATTTTCACCCCCCCCCCCAATGTGAGCACTTCCTCCCTCTGTTGTCTGGGGTAATGCAGGGGGACCACAGGAGGCTTGAAGGTACAGTCTGGACCCACGATCTCTAAAAGAGTCACCAACGCTGCCCTAAAGCGACATTGGACATTGACATTCCAATGACGTTGGAAAAGCTCAGTCAGAAAGGGGAATGGTGGCCCAACTGCAAGATGGACTTTGATCCACCTTCCCATGCCCCCCCCCCAAGTTCCCAGGAAGTCCTCATTAGCTCCTTAGCGAGAAGCCACCCCAGTCTACCCAAGGTGGGGTTTCCTAGTACACTAGAATACTCATTGACTCTAATAGTCCAAAACAGAAGGTCCTACCTCCTCCTCAGCTTGAGAGCTGAATCAACCTTCCTCTTGGACCATGGGTAAGAGGCTTCTGTACCTGGAGGGCTCAGTTTCCTCCTCTGTAAAATCGATCAATCAATCAAGCTTTTATTAGGATGCTACTAGATGCCAGGCACTATGCTAGGCTTTGGGGTATGCAGGGGAAAATGCAACAGCCCCTGCCCCCAAAGCGCTTCTATATCTTGTAAGCCCTTTCTAGCTCTATTATGATATTATGATACAGAGAATATTTCTTTTCTGGAGGATGGGGTGAGAAGTAGAGTTTCAAGTTCTCTTTTAGCCCCTTCTCCTTTAAAAACATTTGTTTTCTAGAAAGATTAAAACCTAACTACCCATTCCCCATTTAGGTTTTTGAGGATGCCAAATGTGGAAAAACAAAACTCTTGCTCCTACTTCTTATCTAGAATAATTACTTAAAACAGGAAGGCAGACTCTTCCTTTCCCTCCAGGCAATCTCCTCTAGTTCCAGGGACCTCTGACTGAGGGTTGGGCACAAACATTTCCAGTTAATGAAGTCTCTGTTGTTAATACTCAAAGAAGTGGTCTTGGAAAAAAGATGTGGTTGTGGTGAAGGATGATATGCTTGGAATTCTCAGACATCTAGTTTCCAATTTTGGTGTTTACTAGGCATAAATTATAATTGCTGACTGACAAAAAACCCTTGCTCAAAATTTAGTTTTTGCAATGAAAACATATTCGTTACATTTTAATCCAAGGAATTTTTATAAATATGTTTATATATGTGACATATATAAATACACACACACACACATATATTTAAATTCGGAATATCACAATTGTAACTTCTTTGGCAATTGATGGGTTGAATTCACACGCATCTCTAGCCCTGCTGTATCTAAACCTGAGATTTCTGAATTAAATTTTTATTGAAGATAATATAGAGGTTGGACATGTCAAAGTAACCTTCCCCTCCCCGCCCCCCGAGAAAACTGCTTCTAACAATGCAAATCAGTCATTTTTCCTGCAATTTATAGCCTTAGCCTCTAACAAAAAGACAATGAGGAGGCATTATCGGCCAGGGGTGGTGGGGGTACAGAGAGGAAAGGCTCGTTGAGAAGAGAGAATTTGAGTCTTGGAGGATGTGAAAGCTGTGGGAGATGAGGGGACAAGAGAAACCCTTCCAGATGGAAGGAACAGAGACTGCCATGTATGACGAAAAGTAAGAAGCCCCAAGATCTCTGGATCTGAAGAGTAGCTGGAAGAGACTAAAGTGTAAGAAACTGAATCAGGTGGGGAGGGCTTTAGAAGTCCCAAGTGTGCCTGCCTGTTTGACCCAGTCTCCCCAGCTTCCAAGCAGCTCTCTAGCCTCTATGTCACACTGCTGTGCCTCTTGATTCCATAACTTGAAAAAATAAAGCTTTAAAACAGTTATACAAAAATTCAGGAAGTCTTTATTGGACTCTGCTTAAAAAAAAACCAGCTTAAAACAACTTTTTGGTGGTAAATAGCAGGTATTTATTTGAAATGGAAAAAATACTTAGGTACCCGAACTATTGCATTTAATCATGTATTGTAATTGTATTAATCTACCTTTTTGCATCAGACAGATAGACAATGAACATTCAGATATCACAGATTGCACACTACATAGTAATTCTTCAGGCCTTTTACATAACCACCAAAAAACAGATATTGGATTCTGCAATATAGTACAAAATTCCACAATCCAGTCTTAGCTAGTTATCTTCAATTGATTTCTGTTGCTGTACAAATCAATGGCTGTTTACTAGGGCTAACAAGTTAATAACTGGACAAAAAATATACATTGCACTGACACAAAAAGTCAGCTGTGTTAATAGTCATGCAACAAGTAAACACACTTGCTGAAATTAAAAATACTTTCTAAAAAGTTTTAACTGCATAAATATTTTATACACAGTTCAATTACCAAAACAAAAGTTCTTTAAATGATATAAAGCAAAAAATAAGTTTCTACCAACTTTGTACATAAGAAAGTGCAAAATAATTTCTCTAAAGTGTTTTGCTCTTGTCCAGGTGGATGGTCACTGTGGGCAGCTCACCTTTTCAGAAGCATGACATTATACCTGCATACTACACACTAATGGCTGAGGACAACATGAATTCTGACGCTTCCAAGAGCAAGGCGAAAGAAGGCATGTGAGGTACTTGCAGAGAACAGAGACCACTTGGAAAGATGGCTGTACATTGTGAATATGATTATGTTCAACATGTGGACCCGGATAACAGAAATTGATCCAAGGAAAACGAGTTTGGATCCTGCTGCTGCTCCAGCTGTTTTGTGTCTTCACATCGAAGCAAGAACAAAAGAAAACTCCTTTGAACAAAACAGTTGCCCACAGCACCAGCTGCCAGAGGAAATGTGACCAGGTGGGGTTGGGTAGCCACTTTTTTGCTCATGGAGTTGGAAAGTTTCAAAGTGTTCATCCCACAGACATTTAGGTTACAGAGGAATTAGTCCTGAGTAACTAAGCAGACATATTCATAGATTCAAGCTTTGACAAAACACCTCTGCCATTTGGTTGAGGGGAAACCTGGTAGGGGAACTTTAGGACAAAGATGCTGTATTTGGAAAAAAAGTACAGTAACATGATACAACTTCGCAATGGAAACAGAGGACAACTTCTTTCAGGGGGTGATTCCTCAATGCCATTAATCTTTTTGGAAAAACAAAGTACTTGAACAATTTCTCTTAGATATGTAAATGTTTTAACAAGTCTCATTTACTGTGAGGCCATAATTAGACTGCCAATTCAAATACAGGGAAACAAAGATTGAATTTTCCAAAGCGGAAGTTGGCTCTAGTCCATTGGGTACATGGATGAGTATAGAGTCTGAGCTATTTTATGCATGTGCATATGGGCATTAAAGTTTATGCATGTCCATCACCAGGGCTAACAGATGAGGGATTGTGAATTTAATTCAGAACAGGTTCCAGATGAAGGCCCTTCCTTCTTATTTAAGGCCATTAACTTTTCTACATTTAAAAAATAACAGGCCTTTATAGAATTACTAAGTGTTTGAAAAATGTTAAAATCTAGATTACTCTTTCTCTCGACACACATTAAAAAAAATACCAGTACCAAAGCCTCTTTCCTATTATCTACCCGTAGGCCCTTCACCAGCTTTAATCCCTATAAGGTGTATTTATTTACTCTGTTTTCTACTTATGGTGCAAATTAAACAAATGAATATTAAAAATATTGCAATTATATTCATAGTAAAACAAAATATAGACATTGATATTGTATAAATTGTACTGTTTTCAGGTAGATGGTATTGAATGGGTAGAGGTGACCTCAAGTAGTCCTGACACTATCCAGTTATAACATCAAGGGTTATATTTTAATTCTGTACAGTTATTATTATTATTTTTTAAATAAGCCAGTCACCAAAGACGCGTGCTTATACTTTATGCAAGAGAAACTAGCTCTGAGTTACATGCAAGCATATTTCCATTGGTTTAAGGAGGTCTGGGCTGGTTCCTGCACTGCATGAATCAGCTGATTGAATTATTAAATGCTAAGAAGTTACACTATGACCCAAACAGCAGCCCTAATATATGTATAAAATTGACCTTATTACATATGAACAACACTGAAGTGGTAAGTAGCCAGGTATAAAATGCCAAGAAAACTGCGATGATTCCTGGTTATCTTACAACTAGAATAATATTCTCCCACACTGTTTGCTTATCAAGAAGGGCCATATTATTTTGGTGACTAGCCTAGTTTAAATGACAATGCTGTGGGCAACTGAAAGAAGACACACATGCATAGGTGGGATTTGAAAGGAGAGAAAAAAGCCCCTAGATGATGCCTTGGAGGAGGCTCTTGGTGGTTTTTGAAGCATATTCATAATTGAGTTGATAGATGAGAGATGCCAGATAAACTCTAAGCAGTTCATTAAATTAGTGGTTTAGTCTCAAGCCCCATGTTATGGGCTGTTAATTAAGTTCATATTTAGATAAAAAGGCCATTATATGTATTTACAATATACACAGTTGCTTGCAAAGAAGGCAGATTTACAACTATCTTCTAAAAAGCCTTTTCTTGTTTTTCAAAACGAGGTTGAGTAGCTCTACAAAAACAAGATACAAGAAAAGATGGTTAAGGGAGGGACAATTTTGAATTTTCAATAGCCACTCTTAACAGAGAGAACTGGGGATCACCAACTTTACTTCTGGGAATAGCCTCCTGGCGCTGTTCCCCCCAAACAGACTGTGTGTCCTGGGCCCCTTTCACTTAATGACCTCATTTAAGTTCAGCAATTACAACACATAGTATGCAGAGAAGTGTAAACACAGACCATGTGTTTCAATGCTTTCCAAGCTCACTGCCCAAGACAAAAATTTGGAGCTGGGTTTGGGGTCAAGCAAGGGGTCCTGCGCACCTTTGTTTCCAGTCAGCCTAGCCTGTTGGAAGCCTCAGCAATTTTTAGGTCCATCTTCTGGGCACCTCTCATGCTGCAGGTTGTAATAACAGTTTTGACACACACGCACAGGAGATGAGATTTTCAAACGTTTGATTTCAGATTGAAATCGGCTGCATCTGAAGTGAAGGGAGAAACAAGAGTTAGTGGGACATCCTCTTCTCTCATTCTCTGTTAATTGGATCAACTACATTAAAGACAGAATGTAAATAAAGCATGCATTAATCCTATGGCTGAACCTGAAAAAAGAAGAACTTCAAAAAGAGCTTAATTTATGATATATGCTTGATCATTTAAAATGATTTGTCAGTGGAAAACTAAGTAAAAATCAGGACTAGATATATATTGATTGTAAAGGGAAGAGGATGACATTACAGATTTAGAGGCAGAAGGGATCTTGGAGAACATCTAGTCCAAGCCCTCATTTTGCTGCTGAAATGAAATAACTTATGCAAATTCACACGAAAGTAAATGGTGGAGCCAGGACTAGATCCCAGGTGCAATATAACCACTTCCTAAAAAAAGGGAAGAAAAACAAATGACTGAAGTGCAAATAAGTACCTAGATCATGAGGTCTAAAGAGGTACTTGAGTATATCTTCAGAAGGACATTCAGGAGTGTTCCCAGACCCTACAGAGGAACTGAAGTAGAGGGTCCTCTGCTGAACTCCTGTAATTTCCTGGATGTTGAAAGACCTCGCTTCCTTCTTTCTGTAAACTTGAGTCTTTTCATCCCATAATCACCACTACTGATTGTTGAAACTGGGCTTTTTGCTACTAGCATCTACATGAATGCTGAATGAATAGAAATACTTCTTACTGGACAATACTTAGAACTGTCTGTGGCTTGTTCAATCGGGCATGCCCATCCAAAGCTGCGCTTTGTACAGTGCCTCTGAAAGTCGGTCAGCTGACATACCTGGGAGCAGTAAAGACAGCACTCCTGCCTAACATGTCCCTGAGCTCCAGACACAAGGCTAGCTAGTAGGAATATCTAGACTAATTTCAGCAGGGTTCAGAGGACACATGTGACAGGCGATCTTCAGTGTTACATCACCCATTCTTTTTCAGTTCTATTTTTGAGTTCACAAGCACTGATTTTCTTTCCCAACATTAGCCCCTCAGCCCTTATTAAAAAAAAAAAAAGATATAAACCAAACCTCAGGATTTTTCAATATGGAAAAAACTTAAAACTAATAAACTGTCTCAGAAACAATGACAAGCTATGGATATGATGTGTTTGCTTTGGCTCAGATAAGTTGAAACTTAATGGGGAATCTCTGTGAACAGTCCGTGGACTAACACCTCTCTGTGGTGGCAAAGGATCAGCATGGAATCAAAGCTATGCTGAGTGAATACTGTGCTTCTTGGTCAGAGAAATGAAAGAGCACCAAGCTAACGAGATCTTTTTTATTTTCTATCATGACTAGTCGACATCCAGTACCACAGGTATCACAGCCACCAATAGCTATTATTGTCCCTGTAGGGAAGGGTCTGCCATTTGAACCGACATCAACGGCTGCACATACTATAGCTGCACATACTATAGCTGTCAGAGCTACTAAAAATCCAGAAAAGACAGTTTTCCTCATTAAAGTCCTTGCCACTGCTGTCAAATGTTTCATCAACAAAAACAGATGTGGTTTTTCTTATTTTATATTGCTGAATTAAAACTGCTACACTACCTTTTATTGAGGCCTTCCCAACTTCAGTAGGACTGGCAGCAAGTTTGGTTCCTCATTCCAAGTCACCCCACATATCTGATCTCTTGACAAACCTCCTGTTTCTATCTCCAAAGCATTTCTTGTAACCAATGCATCTTGTATTATTATTATTATTATTATTATTATTATTATTATTATTATTATTATTATTATTATTATTATTATTATTATTATTATTATTATTATTATTCCTGTTGACTCCTTAGGAGCATAGGGCCGCAACCATCTCACGCCAGCGGACTCTGTTCTGGGCAACTTCCCCCAGCTGGGCCCATGTCATTCCGACGGTCTTTGTTTCATTTTCGGCAGATCTTCGCCAGGTCTGTTTTGGTCTTCCAACTTTCCTCCTCCCTGAAGGGTTCCAGCTCAGTGCTTGTCTGGCTACGTTGTCTTCCGGTTTTCGTAGCGTATGTCCTATCCATCTCCACTTACGTTTCTTAGTGTCCTGACTGATGGGATACTGGATTGTTCTTTCCCAGAGACTAGCATTGGAGATCTTTTCAGGCCATCTGATGTTCAAGATGTGGCGCAGACATCTATTAACAAAGACCTGGAGTTTGTTGGTGTTAGCGCTCGTCACTCTCCAGTTCTCTGATCCATATAGGAGGACGGCCTTTACGTTGGTATTGAAGATTCAGAGCTTAGTGACGAGGGACAGTGCTCTGGAGGTCCAGACAGACCGCAGGGTGTTAAATGCCTGTCTGGCTTTGTTGATTCGGTTTCTGATGTCCTCGTAATGCATCTTGTAATCAACTCTAATTCATATCTGCCATGTTCAGGCCATCATCCATTCTTATTTGGACTACTGGAACAGCCTCCTAGATGTGAGGTGATGAGGGCCAGCAAAGGAGTGGGATCAGAGAAGGGGGTATGTTTGGGAGATGTTGCACAGGTGAGATTCACTTGGATATGGAGTGTGAGAGATAGTGAGAAATCCAAGATGACTCCTAGGAGGTGAGCCTGGGGGTCTGAGGGTATTGTCCCCTTTGTTAAATGGGAACTTTGGGAGGGGGAACTGGGGACAGGGAGTTTGGAAATGCTGAGTTTAAGCTACACTGGACCTCTTGCTTGTTCCTCATTTATAAAATCAATTTCTCATCTCCAGGCCTTTGTACTGGCCATTCAATAAGGCTGGAATGCTTCTCCCCCTCAGCTTTACCTCTTGGTAAAAACTCCAGTCATAAGTCCTATTCTACATGAAGTGTTTCATAATCCTTCCTATTGCCTCTCCCACAAAAATTATCTTAGATTTTTTATAAACTTATACATGTTGCCTCTCCCAATGGAGTATAAACCCCCTGAAAGCAGGGAAATTCCCTGCACCTCAGAGATTAGCACAGACCCCAGCCAAAGGCTTACTGATGACCTAGGCCAGTGATGGGCGAACTTTTTAAAGAGGGGGCCAAAGGAAAAGAAATGCTCATTTGGTAGTCTGTTTACTGTACTGTATCCTACTCATTGTATTCGTCAGATTAGGAATAATGTCGTGGGGCTGTAGAGAACATTTCAGGGGGCTGCATCTGGCCAGCAGGCGGTAGTTTGCCCATCACTGACCTAAGCTGTCACCAAACAGGCAGAGCCCAAGCCCTATCAGCCCATCTTACTTCTGGCAGAAGAGCTGGCCACAGTTCCTGCAGTGGTGTCGCCTTTCTGTGAGGGAGAATCGGACAGAACAGCCCGAACAGCTGTCACCTCCTTCATCTTTCACCCAATGGTCGGCAGCAGAGCGGCCTGGCTGGTCACTCACAGACCAGCTGAAAACTCGGCCTCGACTGTCGCCGACGAGGATCCTACTGTGATCCCTGGAAGGAAAACCATATTTTATTTGGGATCCCAGAAAAAGTCATCATCATTACTAGTGCAGCTGAGTGGGTGCAGGGGTCTAGCTATGATGAGCTTCTCAGGACATCACGTAAATGACCTAGCTATATAGAGTGGGTGAGGAGCAGTTCAGAGCATAAGTCACTATATTTAGGTGAAAAGTGGGACCAACAAGAATGCAATTAGAGATCCATGACTGGATTCTCCATTGAATTCTGTCTACGCTCAACCTAAGGCAACCCCTTAGAGAAATCTGAAAGCAAAAACTCCTTATGGTTTTAAATGAACAAAACAACCGCTAAGTTGGCTCTTCTTTATCTCAATTTTGCTCAAATCGTACATTACTGTAATAGAATTTAAACCTATTTTTCCCTCAAGACTTGGATAATTGGCAACAGCCGCTGGTCAAAGAACCTGCCTCAATTTGGAAAAGTGATCATATATGGCTTTTACTCACTTGGAGATGCCTAGTGCTGTGATCTCTGCTGGGTGAGCGTTGTCTTTCCGATCAAATGCTGTGTGCATAGTTAATTTGCTTCTAAATACAAGTTGCCGCTCCCACCTATATCCTGGAGAGGAAAATTAGAAGATGTTAAATTGTGGATTGAGGGAAATCAAGGCATGATCAAGTCAGTCAACTGTGTAGGATAAAAGTCAATGTCTTTGCATGTGAGTCCAAGCCATTTTGCTAGCATGTCTGTCCCTTTGGACAAAGGTCTAAGCCTTTACAGGGGCACAGATTCAGAGCTGGAAAGGATTTCAGAAGCCATCATATCCAGCTTTGTCATCTCTTGGAGGAGGAAATTGAGGATCCAACAGGCTAGAATAGAAGCCAGCTTTGAATCAAGATCTTCTGACTCCAAACTATTGTCTCTCTTAAGCTACCCTGTTTTGGTTAAGTGTAGGTTAAGAAAATTCCCTTAGAAAAAGTATCTCTAAGTCATGTTTTTATCCTATGCCCACTGCTGTGAGCTTGGGGGAGATCTTTTCAAGCTTTGTCATCAGCTGGAGTCGCCAAGCTCAAACTTTTTTATGAAACTTTTTTTTTTTTCAAGACAAGAAAATGTCATTTTTGAGACAAGAAAATGTAGGTGATTTTTTTCAAATGAGAAAAGATCTCATTCACAAAGGAATACAGGAATTTTATAATTTTTTTTTCTTTAAACACTAAGCCCACAAGCTTGCTTCAGATTCGTTTTATAATGCTACCTTCTCTCTACTTTATAGAAAAAAATAACCTTCATACCTTGTGCCCCTAAGGTCCTGCCCTCTTTGCCACACCCCCTTGGTCCCAGCCAGGCTGAGTAGGCTTCAGGATTCAATTACCAGGTTTAAGGCTGTTATAATGCCGAACATCAACAGGATATGGGTGGGGATGGTTAAGAGGACCTTGAAGATGGACTCTGGGCTGTCCTTCAGAATAGTTTACAAAAATGAAGCCGTCTTTCTCATCCAAACTGAGCTGGTCAGACCAGCGCCTGGAGTCATCTGAGCCACTGTCAGTTGACCACACTGCTGCTGCTCGGCAAGATGCTGCCCTTGGTCTGTGGCTCATGCTGCCCGGTTGGCTGGGAGTCTCTTTAGGATCTTGGATAACGCTTGGCTCCTCAGCTTCTGAGTCACTGCTGTCTTCATCTTGGCCTTCTTGCCCTATATTACACAATGGTGGGATTAAAATAGACATTTTAGTTTCCATAACTTTCTCGTCTTCATCAAAAGCTCTCTCATCTTTTGGAAAGACTACTAGAGTCCATCCCTCCCCCCCCCCCCCCCCCAATGACTTGTGATCAAAGTCTTCCCCTTTGGAATCATAATCCTTCTCCGCTTTGCGCTCCACCTAGGCACCTAGCAGTGAACTGAGCCAGGAACTTTATTAAGTGATGGGGATATGAATACTCAGAGAAGTAGATACAGAATAAATACAAAGTATCGAATCCAAAGCAGGAAAGTCTTCATGCAAAGAAGGGGTTTGAGCTGTGTATCTACACTTGATTTTCCTTCTTCCATTTCTGAGGAATGAGCTTCAGACCACAATCTTTTCCAATCCCCAAATAATCAGATATTTCCTTCTAACTGTAGTTGGTGATGTAGAGATTTATTAGTTTCTGCCAGTCAAGGTTACATGTAAAGAGAGTGTTTACTTAAAAAGAGGAAGGAAGGTCACCAGAGCCTAGGATGGTACTGTGTACTCAGTCAATGCTGACAGAATACTCAACTTCAACTAACTTTTGATGGTAAATGCTTGGTGGGAAGGGTTTTTTTTGGACTTTACTATCTCCTCCAAATCAAAGACCCAAGTCCTTTGAAGATGGGCCACTGGGAACTAGTAAGGTCTGGCTTAATTTGTTGAATTGCATTTCAATATTACAGGAAAAACTAGCCTCCAATACATTAGATTAATTTTAGTGTACTCTGCAAATGTTGACTCAAAATAATTTTTCCTTTCAGTTTGAACCTGAAGCCTAGAAGCAAAAAGGTTTCAGTGTAAGCCTCTGGACTACTCAACTCTGTTCAAGAAACTCTTCTCCCCTTTTTTTGAACACAGGAGCACATATCCTTTTGTACTCTGAGGAATGACAATCCCATACCTGGTGATTTAAGTGGCCACTGCTGGGCAGTGAACTGAAATAAGTATTGCTGATATGACCAGAGATACCATCTACTGTGTGGAATTCTCTCTTAAAAATTAGTAGAGAAGGGAGCAGCTAGGTGGCTCAGTGGATTGAGAGCCAGGCCTAGAGATGGGAGGTCCTGGGTTCAAATCTGGCCTCAGACACTTTCTAGCTGTATGACCCTGGGCAAGTCACTTAACTCTCATTGCCTAGCTCTTACCACTCTTCTGCCTTAGAACTGATACATAGTATTGATTCAAAGACGGAAGGAAAGGGTTTAAAAAAAAAATCAGTAAAGCCTAGCCCAACTAAAGCCAGGAAATTTGATCATGTCAATACTCATGTAATTGGGAGAGAGGGTCTGGGACATGCTCAGAGTGCCTCAGATGGTGTCTTCTAGGAGAACAGTGATGATATGTAAGGGAAGTGTGTTAGACAGTGTTATGTAGAGATGGAAAGCATGGAATCCCTGCAAAATACAGGGACAGCCTCACCCAGAATTCCAGGCCCTCCCCCCCCCCCGGAGAACTTTGGGTGAGGGGGCAGTTGGGAAGGGTTGAGGCAGTTGCTTTTTGGGGGTTGAGGTGAACAGACTAACTGCTTACTGCTCCTGATTTGGGGGTTTACCTGAGTGGCCATTGTGGCAAAGCCATCGTGGTTTCTACTCAAGAGTTAGCCTGTTTATTAGGATTAATCCTTATCAATATCAATACAACAATTATTTAGTGATTAGATATATACACTATTTAGCAAGAGAGCCAGTTCAGTTAAGTGCCCTACACCCCCTCCTGTGGAGGGAAGGGCAGCTTCAACCTAACAGACCAGGGTCACCTTTTCTTTATCCAAAATCCTAATTACCTCCTCTAGTTTTCCTTCTAGTTTGACCAGACTTGGGCAGTGAGTATTCCCAACTAATTCTCAGGCACAGATTTTGAAGGTAAAGCTTATATTATATAGTAAAAAGGAACTGCCTCAACCCTTCTCAACTGCCCCCTCACTCAAAGTTCTCTAGGGTGGGGGGGGGTCCCCTGGAATTCTGGGTGAGGCTGTCCCTGTATTTTGCAGGGATTCCATGCTTTCCATCTCTACTTAACAACAGACTATGAATCTTATCAGGAAGGGATTCCTGCTGTGTAGAAACAGTTTAAATTTTGAGACTCAGAGACAAGGGAGGTAAAGAGGAGTATGCCCCTAAGATATTAGACAGTTTGTATATTTATTTTTGCTATATGTTAGAAGTAGCTATCCACTTGTAAAAGATGTTTGGTGTTAAATGATTTCCTGGAACTGGGGGCCTTACCTTTTGGTCCCTAACAATTGAGAGGGAAGGGAAGGCACAGGTAGAAGACAAAAAAGACACATAAATTCCTCAGGATACCCTAACACCATGAGGGATAATGGTCCTGAGAGAGCTGGGACTAAGGTTCACTATGGCATACCCAGATTTTTTTTTTTAAATAAAAGAAAATCATTGAGAAAAGTCTGAAAGAAAGAGATACCTATCTGTGCCTCTGGACAGTCTTCTTGCATTTCCAGGTCTTCAACAGGTTCTGGAGCTGGTGTTTCAGGAACTTGCAAAAACTCCATTCTCCAAAACTGATTTTGAAATGAAAGATTTGAAAAAAATTGAAGATAAAATACTAATTCAACCAACAATTTATGCATCATTAGTTGTCTTTTGTAGAGTCTTAAGAAATAATATCATGTCCAAAAATATGTAACAGAGTTTTATGTCTATTTCTTCAGTAACGGCTACAAGATAGGAAAACACTTCTGGGATTGTGATGGGAAAAAGTTAAAATGTCTGCCAGCTTCATTCCCTCATAAGCAGGACTGATTAAGGGATGTTGTTAGAGACCCAAACATGTGACTTAGCTGACACTTAACATGTATTTAGTAGAATGGCATTAACAATAGCTGGCATAGTGTGTGGTAGGCCTCATGGCACACTGGATAAGAATTAGCACGGTGCTTAATAAGTATTAGCTGACTGATGGGACCAGACTTGAAGTTAGCTACATTCTGGGTTTGAATCCTGCCTCTAGATGATCCTTAGTATATCTTTCCCATCTGTCTCTACATCCTCACCTATAAAACTGGGATGGCAATAGATTTGCATCCTGATATCAGGGAAGCCTCACAACCACCCTGTGAGGCAGGTACAACAGCTTTCATTGCTCTCCTTTTATAGATGAGGAAATCCCCCAAACAGCTCTTCCTCCAGTTGGGTTCATTAAGTCCAGCCTTCTTGGAGAGTGACTGAACAAGGCCGGTGCCATCACTGGAGAAGATGCATGGGACTATGGAGGCTACACCCCCAACAGCAAAATGGGGTGAAAATGGGGAAAATGAGAAGCATCTTTATGTGAATGACACAGAATTATAGAGGAGACACTAATTAATCGTTCTCTAAGAACAAAGAAGAACTTTCTGAGGAAAGACTCCAATTAATCCCAAATGGCCAATTATACATGTAGCTGGGTATTTGGGCTTTCCCAGCAGGCAGAGAAAGATTCTGGACCTGATGGCATGAATTGTGGTTCTGATGGACAACATGAATCCGTCTTTCCATTTGCCAGTCTGGAGCGAGGGAAGGAATAAAAGACTCCTGAGGTATAGCAACAAGCTGAAGTAGCTAAGAGTAAAGAATGGATGAGGTTCATGTTTGAAATGGAGTAAGCATGGTGATGGCAGCACACTCATGATGGGGAAAGGCAGAAGAGCCCATGGTCATTGCTCCTTAGAAAACAAAACAAAACAAAACTGATGGATGTGGCTAGAATGAACTGGTGCTTTGGATTTTTGCTGCTTCTTGAAACCAGCAAAGGAATAAGGGAGATTTAACTTCCCTTCTCCTTCCTCTATAACTGCAGCTGACAGGCATTTTCTATTTTTCTATTTCTTTAATCAGTTTCCAATTCATCATATTTGTCTCATACTAACTCTGATCATAATCATATAAACTATGACCATAATAATGATCCATGAATGCTCAGTGATTAGTTACATATAGTAGGATTGCAATGGAAGAAGCCAGAAAATATCTTGGGAGACAGAATTATGACCCATTGTCCAAAATACCCTTTTCCCTCATTGGAGGTGGAGCCCTATGAGAGAGAATCTTATGGTTTGATTTTATTAGCAATTAAAAAAAACAAATAGTAGAGACAGATGAATCACATAGTATAGAATCCTTTTCATGAAAACATGTGGCTCTAGAGTGTGGCACGGAGCAAAGGAAGGTAGCACCCTGGGGCTGCTGGTGAGAGGTGAGAAGAGTGTCCCAGCTCTGGACCTGGCCAAAATTCTGAAGGTCAAAGGTAAAGGAGAGTGATACTTCTGACCTTTGGTGTCCTTCACATAGCCAAGCCCTACCTGAGAGTGCCATCTGCTGGCTACATATTAAATGTATCCACCCAACTACACTAAGTATTTGTGTATTTTATTTGTAAAGATCTAATGAAGTCTATTTTTCAGGTACCTAAATACAGACTTGAGAAATAGAGTGCTGTATGAGGAAAGCCAGCAGGGGCAGTGTCACTGGATCAGAGTACTGGAAAGGCAAGAAGGGTCTAGCTAGGGGGCAGCTGAGTAGCTCAGTGGATTGAGAACCAGGCCTAGGGACGGGAGGTCCTAGGTTCAAATCTGGCCTCAGCCACTTCCCAGCTGTGTGATCCTGGGCAGGTCACTTGACCCCCATTGCCTAGCCCTTACCACTCTTCTGCCTTCGAGCCAATACATAGTATTGACTCCAAGATGGAAGGTAAGGGTTTAAAAAAAAAAAGAAAGAAAAAAAAAAAAGGAGCCAGCTGCTACCAGGACAGATTATGGGGCTATCAGCTTTGGTGCAGAACACAATACCAATACAATTACTTACTCGAACCACTCCATCTGAATGTCCTGTTACGATGACATTTTGAGTGTCCCATTCGTTCATCTCTGACATGCAGCAACACACTATTTGCTGACTTCGGCCAGTGAATGTGTTCACACTCACAACAGGGTTCCCGTTAATACTCCAAACATGGATATATGTGCCAGCACAAGATACTATGTCTCCCTGAAAAGACAGGAGAAAGCTTGATGTCTTTTTTTCCCTAGAGAAACAAACTAGTTTCAGAAGGATATCTAATCCCTAGAATCTCTCAAAAAATTTCAAGCCCTGAGATCATTCTCATTTACGGTTTTTTAGTATTTGAGATATCATAGTATTTAATAATTCAGGACATGGTGTTTTCCCTCTAGCTTTAAAGGTTTTAACCAACTTAAAAGCGGAGATTTACATTAAATTTAAAATATATTGGATTTAGTAGTAAGTAGTACCCAAACAAACTCCCATTGCCCTTTTAGCTTATTAACCACACCAGCAAGTAATATTGGAACAAAATAATGTTTATGTTTAGAAAAGTTGGAGAAGCTCTCTGCTACTGGTAAGAACCCATAAAATAGCACCACCTAATTTACAAAATGGAAACAAATCTGATCACTGTAAAGCACAAATAAGATGAGGGGAAATCTAGTTTATATACAACCATCTTTCTTAATAAATGGAACTACTAAATTTTTATTTAAAAGTGTAAGCATTTTACATATAAGAATTATTTTTAAAACTCTTGATTCATTGGGAGCAGCTAGGTTGCTCAGTGAATAGAGTACCAGATCAGGATTCAATTCTGGCTTCAGACACTTTGTAGTTGTACAACCCTGGGCAAGTCACTTAACTCCATTTGCCTAGCCTTAGTCCTTTTGTCTTAGATTTGTTACTAAGACAGAAAGTAAGGGTTTAAAAAAAACCAAACTTTTGATAGATAAATAAAGGCAAAGAGAAGACAACTATAATGTGAATTCCCTTTGGAGAAACTTGCCAACCTAAGGCTCCCCTTTCTGATATTGAGTTTGAAAAACCATTTCATTGATTATATCATTGGTAGGTCTAATAAAATGTAGGGGAAGAAGCCCCTCTTTCTAGGGACAGGGGCTTTGGTTATTGCAATTAGTAAGAGTCCTACTAATCTCAAAGGCAAAGGTGACCCTGGGTTTTACCCTTCCCTCTACCAATTGAGGAAGTGATCTAAAGAATGACTGTACTGGCATAGGTCCTTAAACTCTTTAGAATTTCTGAAGATGGATGCCCAAAGCAAAAGGGAAACTAGAAGGCAATAGGAAGGTTAAGAGGCATGAAGGGAGAAGATAAATTTAAATTAAGTTCTCTCATTCTGCTTTTAGTCAATCCCAAACAAAACAAAAAAGGAAATGAGCACAATCTTACCACAATCTTCAAGGACTCTGCTAAAGAACAGAAACAATAGTGAAAAGCTATCTGCCTAAGGAGGAAGCAAAACTTGCTTGCTCAGATCAACCTGTGGGCCCATTTCCTGGGGGTCACTTTCCAGGTTCTCCATTATCTCCACTTCCTCTAAAACACATCTGCCTCATTTTTCTGCCATGCTAGCTGCCTCAGGACCATCCCTATAGGGTACTCCATATCTTAACAGCACTCTTTTACTAAGAAAGGAAGAATTGAAACAAAACAAACAAACAAAAAAAAGATTTGCAAAGTATTGTGGGCTATCTTAGTGCATCTTGCTTTTGGTCTTGATAAATGTAAAATTTTAAGGAACAGTATTTGCTTCTTTAGTGTATGCTAGAGCACAATTTGTATCGTACAAATTGTGAATATTTTCTCAACTAATTCCAAACCATCAGAAGCAATAAATCCTGAATGAGCTATTGACAGTAATATTTATATATTTTTCACTTTTTTCCCCAATTACACGTAGAAACAATTTTAAAAAAATTATTTTCTGACATTTTGTGATTTGGTTTGTCTCCCTCCCTGAGGTGGTAAATGGTCTGTTATAGGTTTAAACCAGTACTTTCATGCAATGCATATTTCCATGCCCCCCATGCGGTGACACAGCAATCTTAATGACAGCATGTACAGAGAATTCTGCCATGAAAAGGCCTCGAAAATGTGAAATCTTAGTTTTGATAATAAAATGGCAGAGTTTGGAGCCTTTATATTTAGTTGTCAAGACAGAATAAACTAAACCAGACATAGCTGGAAACCTATATATAATTGCAAATGACTTGGCCTTTTTTTTAAATCACTGTATCTTTGGGTGCTCTAACTGCAAAAGTAAAGTCTCATTTGTTCAAACTAAATGTAATTTGGATGCAGCAGTAGAAAGCCATTTGCCTGAATCAGTAGTAGCCAATCAACCTGGCTGGCCATTATTGATCTAACATCCTGCAAAAAGGTGGAATTTTGATTCAAACAAGTTCTCAGTCTCTCTAGGTTTGAACAACAGCATTGTAGTTAGAATTACCTAATGAAATTAGTAGAAATCATGATGATCAGGGGATAGACTTACAGAACTGGGAATATGTAGTATGGCTTGTACCTTGCTGTGTGACTTTTCTTTTAGCATTATAGCCAATACTCATTTCTCAGTTTTCAGAGGGTTTGCTTCACTCACAGAGGCTGAGAAGCACAGAAATGCTGACATGGTTGTGTTCCTGGTGCCCTTTTTATTCCAGGGCTTGGTCTCTGGTGGTGATTTTGGGATTGGTAAATTTCCTTTTATGGTTCATTACATATTGTGCACACTAATTACTGCTGATCTTTGAAAACTTATAAAATATTTCTAGAGAAAAGACAATCATATATGTATAGGGGGGATACTCCAAATATTTGAGGGAAATTACTTTTATACCAGGTGTTTTATTTTTCACTTTAAGAGGCAAATAATGTAGGCCCCTTTTTAACCTCCAAATTTCAAAATCTCAAAAAATATGAAAATGTCTTAATAAAATATCAAACTCTTTAGATATTAAATAAGTATAATTCTATAAAGTTTTATTTAAACTAAAATGAAAAAATACATGCAACACTAAATGGACTGCTGGAATAGTACAGGATACACTTTAATATCCACACTCTTTTATAAGTATCACATAAATTGAGGAAAGTTTATTTTTTTAAATGACCTGTGGTAAAAAGTAGAGAAGTCTTGCTGTAACTAAGACAAAGCAAATAGTTTCACTACAATTGTTTATCTTTCCAAACATATATAACAAGGAGGCAATCTGCTACTTACTGTTAATTCATTGATACAAAGAGCTGAAACAGGAGCTCGGTGACCCCTCAGTTGAGTTAAAAATGACAGTTTGTTCAAATCCCAGATGATGCAGGTTCGATCACGTGACCCACTGACAATTATATGATAGGCTAATGAGGCTGTAGAACAGGTGACGGTATCTGTGTGGCCAAGCAATGCCTATAAGAGAGACACATGGAAAAGAGAAAAATGATAGGAGTCTTGAAGTCACTTCAGAATTCCTTATCTAAAAACTCAGTAGAGTTTTTTTTAAACCTACCATCTACACATCAGGGGAAAAGTGTTTCTAATACGGTGGCATCTTCTTCAACTAAAGTAATTAGGGTCACTACTAAAAAATCTTCAGTGACTACCAGTAATCTATTATTTATTAAATAAAATGTAATCTCCTGCCTAGCATTTAAGATTCTCTCCTAGCTGACCTCCACCAGATTCTTCAACCTTCTGCCATATTGTTGCTCATGATTCCCCCCTCGCCACAGCCACCATACACATCTTCATCTGCTTGAACCCCTGTTTTCTTTCTTTGTGGGCTATCTCCTGCAGAAAGCCTTCCCTAACTCTCAGAAGAAGCCTTCTTCAAATTCTGCTCAGACCCCTCTTCCTTTGTAGTAATCTCATTCTGCCTTCAATCAGAGTTGTTTGTGGATTTCCCTTTACTGGCCTGAAAGGTCCCTGAGAGCAGGGCCTGTATGAGATTGGAGCACTTGGCTTCACATCCAGGTCTCCCTGAGGGATCTGTGTACTGTCATGTGAAGAATTAAAGTTTTAAATTCTTATTGTTCCTTTATGCCATGGACATTTTTATACTGAACTTGCCAGCCTGGCAAGGAAGACATTCTCTCTCTCACTGGAGGGTCAGTAGTGCTCTTGAGAACCCTTCTATAAACAAAGAGTTACTTGAGACTGTGGGAATTTGTGCTGAAAAAGTTCTAGAATTGAGTGCCCCTTTCCACTCAAAATAAGAAGAGCTTTTGTATTCTGGAAGAAAATATATATAATTTTCAGATTCTGAGAAAAGGAACATTAAAAAAATCCTAAATGACATTAGAAAAGTTTTTATGTATTTATTAATTCTGATAAACACCCTGGAATTTGATTGGTCAAAAAATTCATTTGTTTTAAAATGCTAGTTATATAGTGATCCTTATTTGATGTTTGGCAAACTCTTCTTTTTTCTTTTTAAAAAACCTTACCTGCTGTCTTAGAATCAATAATAAGTATGGGTTCCAAGGCAAAAGAGTGGTATGGGCTAGGCAGATAGGGTTAAGTGACTTGTCCAAGATTATACTAAGGCCAGATTTGAATCTAGGATCTCTTGTCTTCTAAGCCTGGTTCTCAGTTCACTGAGCCATCTAGCTTCCCCCTTGCTGTTTATTTCTGACTTGGCAGGCACTATTAAATACTTCAGAAATCTACTCAATGAACTGAATACTCTGTTTTAAACTCTATAAAATGTGAAGTGCTACCTATACATGTACCTTGTTATTATTACCATTTAGTGACATCTGAAAATGGTGCAGGTGAATCTGCAGTAAAGCCCCAGGAAACCCATATGCTCTGCTTGGTAAGAGCTGAGTAATCCCAGACCCTGGTTGGTAAAACTCAGGGGCTCAGCGACTCAATTGCAGTCTTTGGGCTTTCCCTCAAGGTGGAAACTAAGCTCCTAGCAACCCCCCCGCCCCCCCCCAATATAGGTGCACTAAAAGCTTCCATGGTTCAAATGGAAGTTACAGAAAATAGGTGCAGTTTCCTCATACATAAAATGATAATATTATTTACACTATCAATTCCACAAGGCTCTTCTGAGAGTTGACAAGGACGATGCACGTTGTAACCATGAACGAATGTGAACAATTGATGAGATGTCTGCTCAAAGGTGCACCAGGCCAGCCTGATGGGTGTGTCCCTATTTAAGAAATTACTCTGCACCTACTTACCGTGCCACCAGTCCAAGTTAATAAGTGTCATTACAAAAGCATTCTGTCATTACAAGATACCTCAGAGCAGAGCTGAGCACACATTAGGCAATCATTAAGCACTTACTTAATTGATTCTTTAAGGGGTTTTTTAAATAGTGGCTTCCTCTAGTACACTTAGGAGTTTGCCAAATAGCTCATGATATGTAGAGAGGAGAGGATGAAGGGCTAGAAGGGCAGACTGAGAACAATTTTTGCAACTGTTAGAGATCTGATTTTTGTATTATAGCTACAAGTACAGGTTTTCTCTTTCTCCCTAAATTGCAAACTCCTGGAGGGCAGAGAAAATTGTGACTTACAAATCACAGATCTTTTTATCTGCCTCAGTGCCCAGAACAATGCTTTGCATAAATAATATAAAAATTAATATAATGTAAACCAGGGAAACTAGGTGGCTTTGTGGATAGATAGTCAGGCTTGGAGATGAGAGGTCCTGGGTTAAAATCTGGCCTCAGACACTTTCTGGCTGTGAGACCCCGGGGCAAGTCATTTAACCTCAATAACCTAGTCCTTACTGCTTTTCCACCTTGGAACTGATACTTAGTATCAATTCTGATTAAAAAAAAAATAATGTAAATTGATGGGAAATGTGATTTAATCAGCAAAATTCCAGCAAATAAATAGCTTTCTCTTGAAGACAATTATATTAAATAAATGAAACACGTATCTAGCTGGCAGGTAAAATTTTTTAAAAGAGCTAATATGAACTAGAACATGAGTAGGTAATGATTTCTGTTGGCTCTAGCATCTGTTACCTGTTTAAGCGTCAGGGTTTTTGCTTTCTCTTTGGAGGTGCCCATCTCCCACACACATACAACGGTGCTTGTCCCACCAGTGATGACCAGCTTGGGGCTTGGGCAGATTGCACAGAGAATCTGTCCCCATTCTGACAGACATTCATAAACAGTTACTGCCTACAAAAGAAAACACAGGTGAAATGCAGATACCAGTGGTCTTGTTATTCTTTTAATATTCACAAGTTCTTATGAACAAAGCAGGCAGTGAGGTACCCCCTTTCAATTCCAAGGGAATTGTCCCCCAAGACATATTCCCTACCAAGAAATATGAATAATCTTTATCTAGAAAACTTAAGAGTACTGTCCATATCTATGAATCAAACTATAGATGAATCAGAACTGTTTATGCTTCAACAAATATCTAAGAGAGTAGGTAAAGAAGTAGGTACATAAATTTTATTTTGGTGAAAAAACATGTAGCTGTGTGACCAAAAAGAGAAAACTTAAAATGCATTTTTTTCAAGTAAATATTGACTCAAAGGTGCCAAATAAGTTCAGTCAGTGTCACAATAAAATGTAATTGGGAGATGTTTAACAAAAGAAATTTTAAAAAATGCAATACAACATAGATAATGCTAAATTGTGGCCTTCTAAGTTGTTAGTAGAGATGTTTCTAGGTTTTGGTTTTCTCATATGAAAATGAGGAAATAATTGATGAGACCTTTCCGCATAAAAGATATCCTGCATTGCAGAATAAAAAAAATATTAGTGTTGGAAAAGAACTTATTTCATTTTGTGCAACTGCATTCCTGTCCCATTCCTATTTATTACCAATCTAGTCCTGCTTTTTATCTTAATTACCAGTGTCAAAGAACAATGTAAATCTAGCCAATGTAAATAGTTATTGTGAAAATACCTTTCAGAGAAACAATAACTCAGTATCAATATCTGAAACCTAGTGCCATTCCAAAGACCTGGACAACAAGCCTGCTTACTTCTGTGGTGGCTCCAGTAGCTACTAAGCCAACGATCACATTTCCCAAAGTTAGTAAAATAAAATCTTGAGTACAATTAAACTTTTTTTTTAGAGGAATCGCAATGGAACACAGTGTTGGGTGGAATAGAGACAGTCTTCTATTTCTTAGTAGCTGCAGCTTAAAACTTCATCTCTGCTTCATGCATACGCCAATAATGAATAATAGGCCTCACCCTTCACTAAGAAGTTAATTTCACATAGTAGAGAAATGAACTATAATACTACGAGGAAAATATGAGCATTGTTTTCAGTATTTTCTCTTCCCCAATCTTTTTCTCTTCAGTGAAAATTCTGAAGGTAGATAACAAACCTTATCCGACTCATAGGTTCCTAGGCGACAGCTGAGATCTGCATAGCCCCAAGCAAAAGTTTTGTTCCAGGTAGGTGGAATGAGAACCTTATTCTGCTCCACAGCCAGAATGCCTTTATCTGTGCACACTATTTGTCCCACTGGCTCTTTCAGTTCTGGGGCAAAACACATAATAACATTAGAACAGAACAGGGAAAAATCATATACAAACTCCACTAAGCCATGCCAGTTAGGAAGTACACATACCTCAATATGTCCATAAACAGCAAACACATATAGGAAATGCCAATATTAAAATACAATGCTCCCTTAGGAGGTAGGAATTTTGAATTTCCCTAGACTCTATTTTAACTAATGTTTTGATGGCCCGAGGCCCTGGGGTTTAGGATCTACATCTTGTTAGCTGCTCTCAAGCCTTCTTCCTTTAGGGTTACCCTCCCTCTCTAGTTTAGCACCTCTTTGGATAATTCCTTCTTTGCAGGCTGAATTAGAGACAGTAAACTTGACTGTGGTAGAAAGCGGAGAGGGCCAATTGCATAGCTTAGGTACTAGGAAGGGCCAGATCTATTCCTGTTTAATAGTACCGTTATTTGGCATGGATTCAGGAATGCCAAGATCAGACCATACTGGAAGCAATGAGAACCTAGAAATGTCTTTGTAAATCTGAAAGATAAGGTACATAACTTCATGAGACAAATCACTCATTTAATATTAATATGAGATTTATATTTTTATTTAAGTATTTAACCATAACTTGAGATTTTTATAAAATGCAATTTCTTAGGGGAAAAGTAATTCAGCTTTAAAAATGTTATTGGCTAAGTTATCCCATAATCAGATGGGGTTAAGTCTTTGTTAACGTGAAACAAAAGGCAGGGATTGTATAAATCACCTTCACTGATCATGGAGACCACTGCCCATTCAACCCTTCATGTTAAGAGATGAAGTACTGAGTTAATAAGAACACACTTAAAACTCCATGAACTTCATAATAGTCTGTAGTTCACAGTGTCTGTTTCCCTCTTCGGTTCAAAGGATATCAACTCAATATTGTAAGAATTCATCACTTTGTGGTTTTCCTCAATGGAGCTTTAAATGGAAAAAAAAAGTGAAAGTGGTTTCTTATTTTAGTCCCCCAAATAAGCAGAACATGTTCTTATAGAGAAAGAAGAAAAGCTTCCATCACCAGGAAGGGCACTGGGAAGTGAGGAATATTCAGTTAGTAAACTGAAACTATTGCTAAAGATAAACTTTCCCATGTGGACCATCATCTTAACTATGCCTCTGCTCTGTTGGTTCTCATATTCTCATCATTTACCTTTTACAGGGGCAAGAGAAGGCCGGAGGTTATCTAAATGATGAAAAAAGATCTTGTCACTTGTAGGCCCAGGTGGTACAGAGAGTCCAGAATTGTCACCATTGAGTCGACTCCTCACTCGTTTTGGTGGATGAGGCTTTTTAAACAGCTGGCAACAGAATGGAGGTTTATAGTGTGAGAGAAAACACAAATATTGAAAAATAAAGTTACTGGTGAATCGATCCAAATTGGCAGATTTGCAGTAACCTATATTCAGTGGAGATCTGGCAACTCTACTGAAAATTTGTCCATCAAAGTCTCACTTTGAAAAGGAATATTATGATAGTTTTCTTTCTTCTCTTCACTAGACCATACAAGAATTTAAAGGCATTTATTCAGAAGTACTACATTATATAAAATGTAACAATGACAGAAAAGATTTGGAGGTCTTAAGTGCTGAAGATACCAATGTGATAAGGGAAATTAATCCTTTTAGTGTGATAACTGATGTCTGGGAAGATCTGAAACTTTTTTGGAAAAAGAGGAACAAAATAAATGCATCTTATCATTATACTTTTTTCAAACCGATATTTTATTTTTCTGTGACAAAGTACTGACAAATGTGGATTAATGAGTAACAACCAACATATTTTAGACCTCCACACATGGAGAAATATTTATGCCCATGTCACATTCCAAGACATGAGTCCAGGGTTCTGTTATTCTGATAAGTATTAATCAAAGTTATGACTCAAAAATAGACATAAAAGATTCATATGTTTCAAACTACTATCATTAGAAATTATTATGGTTAAGAAGAAAGAAAGAAGTATTTGTTATGAGAGGACTGGAGTTCCAATTCCAGATCTACTACCAAATGACCCCGGGGCATCACTTAACCTTGCTAGGCTTCAGTTTTCTCATAAATTAAATGAAGGAATTGAACTAGTGGGTGTCTAAAGTCCCTTCCAACTCTAAAGTCACTGATCCTCTGATTAAGAGCTGATTATGTGATCCAGCAGATACAGAATTACTGTAAGTTAGGAATACAAATTCACCACTTACACACTACCTTAAGGTGGCTGGTGCTTTCCCCACAAGCCTGTGAAGGCTGCAGCGCTTGTTATGGTCCCCATTTCAATGAGGTGAAGAAACAGACTCATGTCCACTTGTAAGTAACAGATCATACCATTTCTAAGTGTTTGGAGTTGGATGTGAAGCAAGGGCCCCTGGTCCTCTTCTAACCAAATGTTGTTCATTACACCAAGGGCCAGTGCCTGGCATTTTACCTATTTTGTTTTTACATATACTAACCAGAAGGCACAGAACTCCACACACAGGAAGAAACCAATCTTCATTTAATAGATAAGGAAACTGAGTAACATTTGGAGGTAACCCAGAACCCTAATCTTCTCTGATAGTTGGAACCAATAATTCTATTCCCAACAGTCTCCTGTTTGTAGCAGGGCTACTCATGTAATCTGGAAAAGCAGGGATTCTATGATGCTCCTGGTAAGATGGTGCACCTCTGGGCCTTATCAATGGCTTGGCTACTATATGCCCTCTGGACACTGCCACCTGTTTTGTTGCTCTACTCATAAGGACCATTGGCCTTTCCATCAGCCCTAGAGCTGAATTCTACTATATGTGTTTCCTCCTCTAATTAGAAGCTCTTTTGAGTATATAGTTTGTTTCATTTTCCTATTTGTATCACCAACATTTAGCATGGGTACTTGGCATATAGTAATGTTTCCATTCCATTCCATTCCATTCCATTCTATTCTATTCTATTCTATTCTCCTTCATTTATAGATTAGAAAACTGAGGCTCAGAAAAGCTAAGTGATCTCCTTTCTGGCAGAGCAAAGATTCAAACTCTTGTACTCTGATTCCAACTCCAGTGTTCTTTTCAAAATATAGCTCTGCCTTCTCTAAGGAAATAGTGACAATTAGATACACAAATATATGTATACATATAAATATACACATACATATGTACATATATGCATGTATGTGACATAGCCACAGTGGATGCACAATGATTTGGGTCTAGAATTGCTCAATAGGAGGAGAAAAAGAGATTGCCTTTGGTAAATGTGCTTTTAGTAACTCCAAATTTTTCTCTGAAAGAAAGACCTATTTTTTTTATACCAATAATCTGGTTTTGTTGTAAGGGTCTAAGAGATGGAAAATTGACCCCCAAAGAGCTGTAGTTCTTGAATCTCCCGGAGGGAAACAGAGAGGTACATAGTAACTGTAATAAGGCTATGATACATTACAAACAGAGAATTATGAAGGAGAAAGAGGGTAAAGGATGTCAACAAAGAAAAGCATGAGCTAAAAAGAAAAAGAGTTGGTTATATGTTAAAAGTGAAGGATAAAAGATAGATAGCCCACATACTCTGCTGGTATTTTTGCAATGTCAGGAATAGCAAGGAAGGCTGCCATCATACTGGATAGACACCCCATGGCAAATTTATGGGAGAACTTGGACAAGAGGTACACGGGATGGGCAGGAATGGACAGGTTACAATCTAGAGTGTTGAAATGGCTGGTCACATGAATGAAATTACAGATCCATTTAAGCATTTAAAAAAAAAAACAAAAAACCTTACCTTCCATAAGAATCAATACTGTGTATTGATTCCAAGGCAGAAAAGTGGTAAGGGCAGGCAATGAGGGTTAAGTGACTTGCACATGACTAAGAAGTGTCTGAGGTCAAATTTGAACCTAGGACCTCTCATCTCTGGACCTGGCTCTCAATTCAATGATCCACTTGGCTGCTCCTCATTTAAGTATTTTAATATATCTTCTGCCAAAGAATTGTTAATCTAACAGCAGTATGTCTAATGAAGGTCCTTTATGAAGTTACCTATATTAGTCTTCAGACAGAAGACATATTCCATTATAAGGAGATAGCACAAAATCATTCCACTTTGGTAAAACCCACCAGAACTGGTATAACTTTTGTTAACCCAAAGTCATCCCTGTACCAAGATGAAACTTTGGAGAAGGACGTTTGTACAGGTGTGTGTAAAATGGAAATAATAATACTTACACTGCCTTTAGCACAGAGTAATCATAAAGAAAATGACTTTCCCAACCTTAAAGAACTATATAATGTGAGGTACTATTATTATTTCTCCATTATGCTTCCTCTCTCTGGGCACAAATTAAGTGGGCTTGTTAGGGATAAGAATCATTTAAAAAAAAAAAAAAAGATGGTTCATCACCACTTGTTTCAACTTTTTAACTCCCTGGGGAAAAAAATTCAGACTCAGGTGAAAGCTGGGAAACAAATCTCATAATGGTATTACTGTTATTTTTTCAAACATTTTATCATTAATATATATTGGAAATGGCACATGGGACTGAAAGATCCCATTCATATATATATCAAAATATTAACAGCAATACTTTTGTGGTAGCAAAGAACTGGAAACAAAGTCAATGCTCATTAAATGGGAAATGGCAGAACAAATACCAATACTCTTTTTATCTTATGGGGGTTAAGGGTGTGATTTGAAAAATCCCCCCCCCCCCAATTTTTGGCCTTCCCTTCATATGAGAAAAAAAGTCTGAATACAGTACCTTATTATAAAATTTGGGTTAAGTAACAATTTGGTGATTGACTATATGTAGGTCAATGTTAAATAAAAATACTGTATGAAAAAGAAATTAAAAAAATTAAAAAATGAAATGAATTTGAGGAAAATAATACTAAGCATACTACAACAGACATTAAAACCTTTACAATTCTCTAGTGATTCATATTTATGGTATTAGAAGATAAAAGGTTTTGATATTATACAATGATATATATATATATATATATATATATATGTATATCTGAGTTCCTAAACTTTTTCTGTGTCATCTACTGGCCTTTGCATGTTGTCTGCCACTTTTGCAAAACTCTCCCCAAATTCCCATTTAATTTCTTATGCCAATTTTCAACATATAGAAACCATGATGGGGAAAGTTGTGATGTGGAAGGGACACCTATATATCCACATATATCAGTGAAATGGGATATATGCCCTAAGAAAAGCCAAATATGAGGTATTCAGAGAAACATGGGAATACCTGGATGAATGAAGTTAAGAAGTATGATGGCTTCCTTCTTTTGTTTGAAAGTGGGAGGGGTTAAGAATAGGAGGGAATACATTTAGAAATGATGATGATGATGTAAAAACGAAAGTCTTTTAAGATTTAAAAAGAAAATTGTTTAGGCTCATGGAAAAATAAGTAAATGTAGCAGTTCAGAGATGGGGCTTACATTAAGAAAAAAGTTACAAAGTATTAGTTAGTCCAAAGGGCAGTACAAATAAGATGCAAAATAACTGTCCATAGTACCAAAAATTGTCCAGTTGATTCATTCTCCAAATATAAAAAGGAAATTATAACAAGTCACACACACACATGTGTGCAAACCTAAAGTGATGCAGTGCCCAAAGTAATGTTTGCAAAGTCAAAGCTTTCCAGAAAAACTTATTAAAGCTTATCAAAGAGAAACAAGGTCAGTGGCTTATGACCTTGGGACTAGCACATTTCATTTGGAAAGCACACATACAGGTCTTCAGATGATTCGTTTCACTAAGCACTGAACTTGTCTCCTAGGGTGTATTGTAATAAAGATGTAAGTTACAGGGTAATGCTATTTATAATTATCTCTTAATAGCCTAACCTAAAACTTTTGGGAAGATTTTTATCTGAAGGATAAAATTATGGAATATTTAAAATGTGGAAAACTCTATAAGACCTTTTAATAAAAAAAAAACAGCATGAAAATTACAACAACAAACCTCTAAGAAGACAATTGTACCTGTTTTGGTATCTGTCCAAAGTTATTAATGAATCCTATGGTAGCTGTTTCTTTTAATGGGTCATTAATATTGTAGATATCCACTTGCCCCTCATAAAAGAGATGATGGAAGACATTTACAGCATCTACTGCAGCAGGGCCTTGCTGTTTATAGCCAAAGATTAGGTCAATCCATTCATGCAGGTGGGCGCTCACATAATCACATTCCAAAGCCTGTAATTACAAAACAAAGACATTAGAACCAGAGCAGGTTGAATTACTGATTGGTCTAAACCAGTGATTCCCAAAGTGGGTGCTACTGCCCCCTGGTGGGTGCTGCAGCAATCCAGGGGAAGTGGTGATGGCCACAGGTGCATTTATCTTTCCTATTAATTGCTATTAGAATTTTGAAAAAAAATTAATTTCCAGGGGGCCAAGTAATATTTTTTTCTGGAAAGGGCGAGGTAGGCCAAAAAAGTCTGGGAACCACTGGTCTAAACTGTCCACTTAGAAAATAAGTCACCAATAATGGTAAAAAGTAAAAGAACTGTAATCATGAAAACTAGATTAGTGACTTATGTTGATATATGATGATCTTATTCCCATCTCCTAGCATCATAATCTATACTCACATGGAATTCAATTTAATTCTTGTGGCTTGCTTACCTCTCGATGGACTCTGATGAATTCTCGAGGATCTCCTTTGGCCCATGGTGGAAGTATTACATTTCCAAGCTTGGTGCCATTCTGTTTGCAGCCTGAACAATTGAATATGATTTTTAAAAAAATAAGTAAAAGTAAAGTAAAAAAACAAACATACAAACAAAACAAAAAAATCACCAACCCAGCAATGACTTTACATTTAATTAAGAGTCAAGGTAGGCTAGGTAACATTTGAAATATAAAATAGTAGAACTTATTTTGGAGAGAGGAGGGTTTTTAGCTTTGAGCCATCTCATTTGCTACATGTGTACTCTGAACATGAGCCCATATCCCCCTCAATTCTGCATGTATTTATGGAAGAAGGTGTCAGATTTACTATATTATTTTCTATCAAATGTCATTGTATCATTTTCTAAAAGCAACTTAAGGCTAGCCTACTAAAATGATTCTCACCTGATAATTTTGAGGGGAAGCACACCAGGTGGTACTCAAGCCCATGGAATTAGAGAGTTGCTGCTAACCCTTCTGAGGTAAACTTAGAACCCTGAGGGGGAGACACAATCTTGTCCTGGGACCCAAGACTCATCTTTGGGAGTGGAAATTAGTATGAGAATTCTCAGAGTTTACATGTTCCAGAGAAGAACTTGTAAAAACACACAAATCTTTTTTCTTTCACTATTAGCTAATCTAGAACACCAGTAAAGTTCTTAATTTTTAATACGCTGATTTGATTCTGGTTTTGCTAGGAAACTGCTGCACTTTTGCAACAAGATAAAACAAAAAAGATCAACCAAAAGTTATTTTGAAATCCAAAATTGAAAATCCTTTGGGATCTAAATTCTTAGATTCAGTGCAAGACAGGCATTGTGCTAGACAGTTATTCTGTGGAGAACAACAATAAATTTTTACATTTCAAGAAATTTACAATCTAATCGAGTAAGTAGATAAGACATATTAACAAAATATTTGTTAATAAGCTAGTAGAATCCTCAAGCAACAGTAAGCTTGAAAAAATTAAGACAAGGACTTGTTAAAGTTTAACTTGAATTTTATGACATTAATTTCAGCCTAATTTTCAAGTATGATTTATTTATTTATTAAAAAACTATATGGTATATATCTCTACATTCATTACCAAAGACCTGGTTTCATAATCTTTGCTCTGGATGAATTTGGGGTATGTCCTCTTTGTCATAATATATGACAAAATGAATATCATTTTGATTTCAGAAAATACCCACTGATGGTGCTTTTGTTTCCCTTATTCTCCATAATCTATTCTCTGCCATAGTCATTGACTTGAAAATCTTTTTTGTTAAGTACTTTTCTTTCTTTGTAACCCTTTTCCCTTTGGATATTACCAGGAACTTTTCCATACCTAGATCAAAGTTGTTCGAGTTCAGCAGGAATTCTGGGAGGTAAAAGAATTCTGGAATGAGTTCTTTCACATCTGCCATATTGTGTTTTGAAGCAGAGTACCAGGCTTCTCGCACACTGTGAAACATTCGGTCAGCCAGGTCAAAGTGGCCACCCTTTGGAATAAAATGAAAACAGCCTCAAAGCAGAGCTCTCCAAGCAATCTCCTAACTTTTAAAGCCAAACATATACAACAAGAAACATGCATTTGTTGAATGAGAAAAATGATTTGATTCTCCTTGGGATGCTCCTCTGCTTACTCAATTTTATTTTGTAATAAATGTAAGGATGGAATTTGTGCGAGGGGAGGGGACAAAAGGAGCCAGAGAAGGAGTGGCTGACAGTTGAGACCAGAGAGAATTCTGGGTAATTCTCTAGAGGAGAGAAAAGGGGAAAGGACTTCCAGTGGAGGACTGAGAGAAGAGTAGGTGGACATCTTAGCTCGAATCCAGTCCTGAGGGCTTCCTGAGGATCGTTCTTTGGACGATGATACCCCAATTCCCTGGTCAAAGGCATCCTATTGCTCCTCACCTATCAAGACTTCAACAAACGAGTCAGCAAAGTTTTGGGACTCCATTTTGGGAGTGATCTCTTAGGCTCCTTCTCCCATTACCCAATCTTGCCGAGAGACCCTTTCTGGTCTAACTCAAAATTATAGAAAAGGATAGAAACAGAAACAGAAGAAGGGCAGGAAGACACTTAGGAGTGGGAACCCCAAAGGTTCCCACTCAAGTGACAGACTCCATAGGAATAAAGAGGGCACCCAAAATCCCTCTACCCTTTCCCCAGTCCCTGAACTATGATTATTAATAAAAGCTATTCATTAGTCAGATAGTGTTTCAGAGTGCCTGAGAGACAACAAGGGAGGAAGGAACCACAGTTTGTTCTGCCTGCCTCCATCTTGAAGCCAGACCACCTGCTGTGAAGTTGATTGACCTTGGGGGAGGCTTGCATGAAGTCTGTTCTTATTCAGAATCAGAGTGGGGTACCACATACCTCATCTTATAGGGAAGCCTCGTTCCCAACTCCTGTGGGGTGGCATGACCATCCAGGTCACCCAGTTTTGGGGTGACACCCCCTCAAAGTCTCTCAGTGTATATTCGGTGGGAGGGGAGAGCCAGAAGAGAGTCTTACCTCATAGACTCTCTCTCTCCCCTTCTATCATAACATTGGTTACTTGGCTCACTTTATTATTACAGTTTTGGCAGAGGCTCTCATTATTGTTATATAAACAGGTATTAAGAAAGGGAAAAGTATTTTCTCTATTAAAAGCTTCAGAATCATACTCATTGTTTCATTTTAAGAGCACAGTTTTAGAATTAAAGAGGGAAGAAAGGAGAAAAAACACCAGTGACCAAGAATAAATGGAACCATCAATATATGGAACTGCAACGTGAAGTTGTTAATCCAAAGCATTTTATAAACCTCTTACCTAGGCGAGGTCTATATTCTGATTTAATCAGAAATCATGTAAGCTTGTATATACTGGGAAATTTTAGCTTTGGCATTATGGTAACATTTTATATCCAATGCAGCCTGGATTTCTAATCAGTCTCAATTCAGTAGGGCCTAGCTGTATTTTATTTATTCAGTTTTGATACTTTCACTTTGTTTCTCTTGCTACACAGTAGGAGGTCAACTGAACCTGAATTTACCTGAAGTCGCAAGAAGATCTGGGTAAAAGGCTCCATCCTAACAAGATATGAGGCTACAATCATTGCAGAGGAGTAGTGGGTGCCATAATGATAGGCTGGGGTTTCTCCTGGTAAAGAAAATTAAAACCATAATTAAATAAAGACATAATGTTGGCAATAAAAGTATATAATAAGTTTGAAAAGGCCAATTACAAGAGAATTGACACTGAAGATAGTTACTGCATATTGAGGTTATCACTCTATTGAATGTTAGCACTCCTAGACTTTATAATGGCATTTCAAACCCTCATTTAAAACTGTGGCAATAATTCAGCATGTTTGATTTCTTCACAGTCAGGTACATTTTGAGGTTTAATAACTACACTGTCCTTCTGCCGAAGGAGAATATTGAACACACACACTCTCTCTCAATTGTCATGGCATATGGAGTTTTCTTGGCAAAAATACTGGCCTGGTTTGCCATTTCCTCTCCAGCTCATTTTTATACATGAGAAAACTGAGGCAAAGGTGGTTAAGTGACTTGCCCACGGTCACACAGATAGTAAGTGTGTGAGGTCATATTTGAATTAAAATATTTGAATTAAAAAATATGAGTTTTCCTGACTCTAGGCTTGGCATTCTATTCACTGTGCCACCTAGGTCCCCAGATGCTATTACTCTCCTCATTTTTATAGATACAGAAACTGAGGCAGAGAGAGGTTAAATGACTTGTTTAGGGTCTCATACCTACTAAGTGTCTAAGGCAGGATTTGAAATTAGGTCTTGACTCCATGTCCTAGCTTTTTACTGAATGTGTTGTCTAGTATACAAATGTAATTTCTCTATCTACCTAGCGACTGATTCATTCATTCAACAACCACTTATTAAGTACTCACTATGCACAAATTATTGGTACCTTTCCTCATGGTCTTTACAAGCTAGTTGGAGGTACTTGAAACAGACACACAAGCATGCAATGCTATATATACTGGTTACATTGCAGAAGAGAATGGGGATGAGAACAAAAAGGATAAAAAGGCCACAGCTTCTGGAGGAGGTGGCATCTGAGCTGGACACTGAAGGATAAGTGGAGTTGAGGAAGAGGGGTAAAGAATGGCATTCTAGGTGTAATGAGCAAAGACATGGAGGTTGGAAGATGGAGATATCCTAGGAATGGAAATACAATTTAGTACAATTTAGGTGGAGTCTTAAAGAGGATTAGTATGATAGTGGACCAAAACCAAAAGTATAAAAGTATAAAAAAGTATATACCAAAGTATAAAAATGAGGAAAATCTAATGGGAGCATTTAAGAAAATATCCAAAGTCTGGCTGGCAGACTTTAAAAAATTACTGATTGATTCAGTTCAGAAATTATCCTATTTCTTCAGTCACTTACCATTAGGATCTTCCCAATCTCTATAACGCTTCTTGTATTGCGTTAATCTTTCATCTGTCTGTGCTCCCATTGGCTTGGCTAAGTTTCTGAATGTCTTGGGATTAGCAAGATCAACCTCCTAAAATACAAAGTAAAATCCAAATCCAAATGTTTGAAAGCGCTTTGTTTTGACCAACATACATATAAACAGACTGGGGCTTTAGCATATATGGGGTTGTGTAGCTGTGCTCCAAGGAGAAAGAAATTTTAAGAAGTTTCTGGAATCCTGGAGAAATGGACTATAAAATACTGGTTCTGAGTCAGCTAAGTGTGTGTCATTTCTATTCTCATGGTAAACACTATGTAGTAGATGAACTGATTGCACATTCCCTTGAGAAAAACATGCAAATCAAGGCTGGAATATATGAGTGGTTTAACTCAAATTTGTTAAATTACTACTATGCGTACCAAGCTCTGTAAGTGCTGGAGTAGGAGGAGTAAACATCTAAACTCTAGAATTTGGGTTATATGAAGAAACCAGCTAGAAATTCAATTCAACACCATCCATAGTATTACATAGAAAACGGTGGGATCAGTTGCTCCTTTTTCTTCCCTACCACATTGACTTAACTAGATCTTATTCCAATGTTTTCATCTTGCAGGTGATTTGACAAAACTTGGAGGTGATAAAAACTAGAGCAGCTTTCATTTTAAATGTTTGCCTACCTTTACAGGGAAGGCAACAATAGAAAAAGTACTCATAAGTAGGAATTATTTTATTGCTTCAATCTAATGGGAACTATTTTAAATTCCTAATATTTACCTGATCCATTGAACTAATTTACTAATTAATCTAGCACATGTAGATTACAAAGGTAGAAATCTGAACTCTTCAACTGTATATTTTATTTGCATTTGTCACTAAATCATAGGGACTAGCACTAGACTTATTTCATTTGCAGGGAATTCCGGGATTAGAAACTCCTATTAATATAACGCTTCTTGTATTGCGTTAATCTTTCATCTGTCTGTGCTCCCATTGGCTTGGCTAGGTTTCTGTCACCTTCTCTGCAATTTATATTTTGAGAGTTGCCTCAGGCTCTCAGAAGTTAAGTGATTCAGGACCATACAGCCTGTCTGTCTCAGAAGGGGGATGTGGACCTAGGTCTTCCTAGCTTTGATAGAGACTGCCTCTCTATCCACTAGATATCCTGTGGCCCCTTCAAATATCATAGCATCTTACCTATTTGTGAGATTTTAAGAAGTAAAGCCTGATCTATCTAGTTTCATGGTTTTACAGAATGGAATTGTGCTGTACAAACATAAATTCATATTTGTGAATGTAACCTATATGTTACTACAACTTGCTCTTATAATCTGCCTCGACTGTATAATTAAGTTTAAACTGTAGAAAGTCTCATTGTTTCTTCTCTACCAAATGGTGTCCTTTCTAGACATTAACTCCAATTTTGTGTTTCAGCAAAGTCTTTTTTGACTGACTTAAAAAGGAAAAAAATACATCTGACCTAACCTCAGGTCTTTTCCCTCTCCCATTTAAATATTCTCTAGATGAGCACTTAGGTGCATAAATTATGTAAAAAGTATATTTCCTACAAAATTCAGCAATATATGTATGCTTATCAACATTTTTTTTATCCTTTTTTTTTCTTTCTTTAAAATGTTACCATCCTGAAGGTATCTTTTTTGGTCTTTTATGAATCACTGTCAAAAGGAGGACTTTACTGGGAAGCAGTATTTATCCAAGAGTTCTCCTTTGAAATAAAGACTAACAACAAACGAGTCTGGTGAATGGGTATATTCTAACAACACTGGCAGAAGAGGTTGTACAAGTTTGCATAATATTTAGTCACAGACTTTTCCTTCTTCCTTTTGTTCTACTTTCCAATTTTCACTTTATTATTAACTCCTCCCTTGAGAGAAACTAAAAGAAAAAAGATGAAACAAATTTGTCTCTTTAGGTAATCCCTCTCACCTGATAGCAATGTTTTCACTGAACAGTAATTTTATCTTAAGACATCTCCTCATACATTTGACTAAGAGTTTAAATGAGTGCATTTAATTGACAGGGTATAGTTCCAGAACTGGAAGAGAACTTAAGCCAACTACCTTAAACCTTTGCCCTTTCTTTCTTCCACTTTAGAGATAAGAAACTTGAGGTCCAAGAGAAATGCTCTATATCTCTTCAGAATAAGTAGCAAGGCCAGGATGGCTGACATTAGTCCCTACGCCTCAAGTTCCTTGCTCTTTGCATTAGTCTTCCTCAGATCTCTCCAATTATCCTTAACTAAGAGGAAGGAAATAATAGGGAAGTGGGTGGTTACAGGGCAGGTGATGCTTGAGAGGAGAGAAGAATTGGCAGTGTTTTGGTTGTTTTGGAAGTCTTAGTACAGTTTTAATTAAGCCATAATTGCTTAAACATGATGTAGTGGCTCCTGCTTTGTAGATCGACAATAGCACACCCTGTACATCCAGCAGAGAAATAGAGCCACTGTGGTCAGTTCACATGACTCAGACAAGGCCCAAATCTCCTAAGAGGTACTAAGGGGAAAATGTTAGGCAAACATAAGACCACTGGAAAAAGATGCCTCACCACTGCTTTGTCCTAAGATCAGTGAAAGAAACTTTCCAGTAGAAGATGATGGAAGATGCTTAAGATGTTAAACAGAAATGAGGGGAATATTTCCTGCTTCTTATACTGCATGACTCTGGATGTTGATGGCATGCTGGGGGGGCTAAAAATAGATCTTTGAGGCCAGACTTGAGATTCCCTAGGCATGTGAAATCCCAGGGAGATATTCATCTATGAATGCAGATTAGCACAACTTGCAGGCTTTGAAGTGTGACTTGGGTCACGTGGCCTTGGTCCAAGCCTTCCAGGTCAGGCCAACTATTTATACTGCCTCTCTACCAAAGTCAAAATAGTCAGGCCAAAGCCACAAGCATTTATTCCTATGTGTCAGGTACTGTGGATAAGTGCTAAGAATACACAAATAAGCAAAAAATAATGCTAAGAACTAGTAACAATGTGAGCAAAATAATAAGGTTGTAGAATTAATATAAAAACATAGGAGGTCCTTTAGCAAGAACCTTAAAAACTAATTACTAATTAGAAAAAAATGAAGTAAATAAAACATTTAGGAATTGAAGCATCTTCTAAATTCTTTGGAAAATTCTTTTCTACTCTGAGAGAATAATGTGAACTTTACCTGTGAGTCGTAGTCAGCAAGGACCCAAGGGAAGACAGGATACTGCATAAGATCGTTATAAGATCTGCCAGCCAAGGTATTTAAGTGCATCAAGTACTGGAAATTGCTGATTTCACCTCTCTTAAGAAAAAAATAAATATTAACATTATAGTTCATTTTAACAGATTTCAATTACTTTGACTTTTCTCCTCATTGCAGGTTATATATTTTGTGGAATTTGTTAATTTTATATTTAAAATAAAGCTACATCAGAAATGTGCAAATGGTTCCTGTTTCAGGTCTTAATATTATGTTATTTAATTACTAAATAATCTGGCATAAAACAAAATAAATTCCAAAACAAAAATGTTTGAAGAATATACTTTCTAAATTGTAGCACGATAAAGCACAGCTTAAGTGCTTTCTTCACTGTTTGGTTGCAAACAATTAAATTATAGATCATTAGGAAAGATTAAATAATTTTCATTAAGCTCACCTCCCATCTCTGTGTCACAGACTTCTCTCCCACTAAAGTGCTAAGCAATCCAGATCTAGGTGGCAAAGAAACATAAGATTTGGAGAACAATGTTTCCATTTTGAGTAGCAACATTTAGTAATAGGATCACAATGCACCATCTGTTTAATGCATGAATTTGGACAAAGGTCTTTGTAATTTGCATAATTTCAGACTATGACCATTATGATGTGGAGGCCCAGCGGCCAATTCCCATTATTTATAATGGAGGAAGCAGGTAGGTTTCAGGAGGGAAGTTCCCAGGCTGTCCTGTGGAAGGAACTGAATGAACAGGGGGAATCTCTAACTAGGCAGCAGAGAGGATTACAAAGGGAATTAAGGGGTGATGAGAGATGGAACAACCCCCCAACCACACCACAATCCCCCCCCCCCCCAGCTTTGCCATGTAGACAGCAAGAATATAGTTTTCTTTGTTTCATGCTAACAGAAGGCTTTGCACTGGAGACACAGTAACTGGAAGATCACAATGGCCCCCAGGAACTACCTGGAAGCACAGAGTGGTGGGAACAGTGGTGGGAAGAGCTACTGCCAAGGGCATCCTATCCTTCTGGCCCTCTTCCCCAGCCCTGGCCTTACCCAGAACCCATTTGGAAAGACTGATGGTAGGAAGAGGTCAGTGTGAGGGACCCATCACCTTTGCCTGGGCTGCTGGACTGCTCACAGGGTTTGAATGAGAGGGAAGTCAACAATGAGATAGATAGCACCAGGCTTCCCCATTTCCCCTAGCTCAACAGTTGGCAACCTTTTTGGCTGTGAGAGCCATAAATGCCTGCGGAAGGAAAAGGATGGAGGCAGAAGGCGCTGGAATATGGGGCGGGGGTTGAAGAGCCCCCTGGGGCACATCCTGGGGCTTTGCCCGGACTGGACGGTAGGGAAGTGGAGCCAGATATGGCTTGAGAGCCATACGTTGCCAACCCCTGCCATAGATACTGCAGGCCTTCCCCTCAGCTCTGCCTCTGTGTTGTGAAGTGAGATCCCCTGCTACTGTCTTGGCTAATTCAGTTCACTCTGCCATTGACTTTACAGATAAACATCTAAGTGTGTTCTGCCCCAATTAGAATGTGCGCTACCTCAATTCAGGGAACAGCCAGCTTTTTCTATTTGTATCTCCAGCACTTGGCACATGTGAAGAGCTTGATAAATACTTCTTCATTCCTTCATTCATACCCCCTAGCACAGTGCCTGGTGCTTCTTCTGATTTGATGGTTCTTTTAAAATATACAGGCTTGTATCAGCCACCAACCATCGCTCTTTGGTCTCCTTTGGGGATAGGGAGGCAGGGGAGGTCTTAGACTTCAAATGAACAAGAATGAGAACAAGAACTACAAATACGTTTCATCCTTGCTCTATATTCCAGACACCTAATAAGGTAAGTAAAATCACTTTTTTTTATTATCTCTCCCACCTCTCTGTTCTTGCTGGGCTAATAATTCATGTCTCCAGGATTAGGACAGCTTCCTAAAACACCTGCCAAAGTACTATACATCCATCCTTGCTTTAGTTTGGAAATACCTCAAGTTTTACATTTAAAATCATATGCGCAAATGAATTCTTAGTTTGGACTGTTGGTTAGATGGATAAAGAGATTTATTCTATCTCTGAGATTCCATAATTCTGGATTTAGTCATTATTAATCAGTGGAAAAATATAAAGACATTTATCACCAATTTACACATATTATCTCATTTAATTCTCACAACAATCCTACAAGAAAGGTATTATCAGTTTCATTTAAAAGCTCAGGGAAGTTGTACATCTTGTCGAGGGTCATAGAGCTAGGAAATGCTTGTGGTCAAATGTAAACTCAGCTTTTACTCACTCCAAGTTTAGCACTATGCCAGATGCCTCTAAATAGGAGAAGCCAACAAAGCCTTGGTCTTGTAAAACTATTTAGCTCAATAGTAGAGACACTACTTTTTTAAACAAGTAAACTGAATTTGCAAGAATATGTTAAGATTTGCAACAAAGAACAATGAGAGGGTGATCTTGAAACAGGAAATGAACTCCTGCTTCTTCCTACAAGCATTTAAAAGTTCTTGGAAAAGTGCAAATTCACCGAAAGTACTAAAAATTCCATAAGTTGCAAAAGTAGAGATCATTTAGGCAACAAAGGGGATCATGGTAGAGTACTAAAAATATGATTACTAGCAAGGAATGAAAAAACTTAACTTTAAGGGAATTGTTAATTTACTATTTTTCTTATAACAATTAAAGAATGTCCAATGACATATTTGGTATTTCTTCCTTTTAAGCAATCATAGCAAAGAAAAAAGTAGTGACTAGTTTGGTTTTTTTAAACTATTACCTTCCATCCTAAAATGTTTTGATATTAATGGTATGGGCTAGGCAATGACTTGCACAAAAGATGATGACGTCACACAGATAGGAAGGGTCTGAGGCCAAATTTGAACCTAGGACCTCCTGTCTCTAGGCCTGGCTTTCAAACCACTGTCCCCTTAATTTATTTTTTTTTAATGACACAAACAACTAGCTTTTAGAAAATATCTATTTAGGGGCAGCTATAAAGAAAGTAAGAGTTAAAGGGAGAAAAAAATTATTTAGAACCACAAGGATTATATAATTTCAAACTATATGAATTCAATCGCAATCATGGAGAATTGGAAGAGATCTCTGAAGCCATCTAGCCTAATTGTCATGAAAATCCTGGGACACAGTAACTGAACTATTAGTAAATCCACCATTTTCCAAGAATATAATTAGATACTGTTTTTGTTCATATGTAGTATGAAATGTATGAAATATTAAAATACAAAATAAATTGAGTTTACCAATTGTGAAAGGGGAATCAGAATGTTGAATGGCTTAACTGGCTATTACTTTTTTTCACCAAAAGTAACACATTTGAGCTTCCAGTCTATGATCTTACCCTTGTTCCACACTGGTATTTGGTCGCTGCCCAGACACAGATTCTGAACTGTCTGTCAAAGATGGCACAACAGCTAAAAACCTGGATAATTAAAAACAATATTATTTTAGAAACCAAATGAAAGTATATATAAACATGGCAGATAGCCAGAGATTGGCTTGTTTCTACCACTTATCCTACTCTTGTTTATTTAACCCCAGTAGTTATTGTTTTAATTTTATAGGAAGATGAAATAATTTTCATATGTGCTTAAAAAACTCCAAAAGTATATTGAACATGTTGGAAAAACCCATGAATTTCAAAGCCAAATGTAAAGATATTTCCATGAGATTTAAAAAATTGTTTTCAATATTCTTCATTAGCAGAAATTATCATCAGTTATCTGGATTCAAATGAACATTATTAAGAGAATCTGAGATTTCTTAAATGATCACCAGGGAAAGCTGTCTTAATTGTATGCAATATTATTGTATACTACTATTTATCTGATGGCAGATGTAATCTCTATACTCATCAGCCCTGACAGGTCTGACCCTGAAGAAAGCATATTAATTTCCAGATTAAGAACTCTGTCAGGGATTTGACTGAGATTCCACAGTATCAGTACTAGTCATTTGGGAAGGCACCTGAAAGAATACTACTTGAGAGTCATCCAAAATGATGAGATGGATGAATGTACTCAATGCTTCCCAGATGATTTTGTGGGGATAAAAAATGTTTAACTTGGGGAGAGGAAGAGTTTCTCCCTGCCCATCAGCCCAGTCTAGTTGAAGATATAAAGAAGGGGTAAAATAATGAGACATTTCTGTGCTAAACAAAATGCAAAGATGTGCCTACTCCCTGAGGGAAATGGAAAGGTAGTGTGCCTAAAGGCCTTTGGGTGGGTGGGGAAAAAAAGCTAGTTTACCAGCTTTGTCATATGAGACATACAGTTGGCAGTGAAAGCTCCAAGTACTGTGAATTCTTTGAACCAAGAAAAGGACCATGGAAAGAGGAAAATTAGTTTGGCTGTTGGGAAAATTATGTTTAGGAAGCCTAGCTCTCTGGGGAGTGAAGAAGAGGTCTCAGGAAACAATGACAAAAGAAAGAACTACCATCTTTGGCCAGCTCATTCTCTTCCCATTCCATTCAGGAAACTAAGTGTAGACATGCTTTTTAATTCCATTTAAAACATAAACACCTAATTTTATAAAGTACCTTCTACATGATAGGCATTGTGGATACAAAGACTAGAAAAGTCACTGTTTGCAATAAGCTGGGTGAGGTGTGTGTGTGTGTGTGTGTGTGTGTGTGTGTGTGTGTGTGTGTAAAGTTCATAGATTATATATAAAAGTAATTAAATTAATTAAAGTAGTTAAATATAAGGTAGTTTGGGAGGTAGGGCACTAATACTTGGGCAAATTCATTCAAAAGATGGTAAATGAGCAGTATCTTAAAGAAACAGAGGAACTCGATGAGGTGGAGATAAGGTATCTTCCAGGAATTGGAGATGGGCAGTACAAGGGTGAAAAGATAGGAGAGAGAATTTCAGGAATTAGAAATAGAATGAAGGCCAGTTTGTCTGGATGGCTGAGAATGATTGGGGCCAGAAAAGGAGAGGGGAAGAGTAATGTCCAATAAAGTGTAGTACTTTCAAAGTTGAATAGAGGAATTTATATTGTATCCTAGAGACAATTCTAAGGAAGCTCTTGGAATTGATTGGAGAGTCATATCTATGTCTAAAGGAAATTACTTAAGACAGCAGTGTTGGGTAGATTGGAGGACTTAAGGAAGGGAGTTCAATTAGGAAACAATCACAGTAGCAATTACAATAGTCTAGTGCAGTGATGAGCAAACTACGGTCTATGGGCCAGATGCGGCCCCCTGAAATGTTCTATCCAGCCATGCAACACTATTCCTAATCTAACGAATACAACGAGTAGGATACAATACAATGAAACTTCAAAAGAGATGCCTTAGAAACAGACTGACAGATGAGCATTTCCTTTCCTTTGGCCCCCTCTTTAAAAAGTTTGCCCATCACTGGTCTATGGAGTGGTGACAGCATAGAAATGACTGGATATGTGTGGTGAGGTAAAGGGAAGAGTAAAGGAAAGTGCAGATATTAGAAACTTGAAATACAGGAAGGATTAGATGGTGCTTTCAACCAAAAGAGATGTTTAGAAAGAAGCTAGGGCTTTGGGAAATAATAATTCAGTTTTAGATACACTTAATTTAAGATATCTTTAAGTTATCCATAGACAATCTGTGATTTGGAACAAAAGCTCAGGGGAAAGACTAAAAATGGATATGGATATTGAGATCTGGGAGTCATCTGAATAGAAATTATCAGGAAAATCATAGGAGTTGATGTGGTTTACAAGAGAAAAAGCAAAGAAGGTTCTTGAAGTGAAGATAGGGTTTTAGTACAAGTCAAAGTTCCACTGATCACATAGGAGTAATGAACTTGCCCAATTCTCTTGTCAGAGGCACACAGGTATGTAAGTGTGCAACTTTTTTTTCCCATTTTTAACATTTATTAATATTCATTTTTAACCTGTTTACATGCTTCATACCCCTACTTTCCCCTTCACCCCCCGCATTCTTCCCCACCCATGGCTGACGCTCATTTCCACGGGTTGTAACTTGTCTCCTTGTTCAGGGTCTATTTCCACATTGCTGTTAGTTGCATTGGTGTGGTAGTTTCGAGTCTACATCCCCAATCATGTCCGCCTCAGCCCATGCATTCAAGCAATTGATTATCTTCTATGCTTCCTCTCCTGCAGATCTTCCTCTGAATGTGGGTAGCGTTCTTTACCATAAATCCCTCAGAGTGTGCAACTTCTTAAAGGGAGTAAAGGCAAAGGGATAGAGCATGCTCTTGGCTTTAAAAGCATCAAAAAGAATCACTTACTCTTTATCTGGAGAAGCATTTTTAAGCTAATGAATTATTCTTATGCTACTTTAAGAAAAATTGTGATTAAAAGGACTCTGCTGTTAAGTTACCAGAAGATAAAGAAGTATTTCACAAATGAATAACACCAATTTAAAAACTATGCAGCACTCCTTGTAAGACAAAAGCTGGCTCTACTGCTGATCTTGAGAAGCTGGCAAAGTTGTGGCTTTAATAATTTCTTCAAATTGGGCAACCCAGAGATCTAAATTCTAGGTTTTTAACTACTTCAGCTTTTCAGTGTAAGATATGCCTCAAATCTCTTATATGATGACCCAAATTAATATGCAACAGAAATATTTTTAAATGAATGAAACCTCTGGTAAACTTTGTTTCTAACTCCTTTCTGAAAAGCAAGAAGATAATTCCGTCCATCTCCTGAGAAAACTTCCACAGCAATAGGCTGGAAAAAAAAAAAGAAATATTAGAAAAACATGGTTATAATTTATAAACATAGAGGCGACATGCAAACTTCTGAATTTCTAAACTTTAGAAACATAAATGTGGAGATTCCCTTAGAGCAGTAAGCCCTTAAAAGAGACTTGTTACTTCATAGCAGTCTAGTTTTTTTTTTATGGAATTTCCTAGTTGTTTAGTATAATAACGAATCTGATTATTCCTGTGACTATGTTTGCAAAGAGAAAGACACAAGAAATCAAGTTATATAAAATTATTAAATGAGTATATTTAATAGGAGGAGTTTTGTTTATCAAATAAGGAAAAATAAGTTATAGCTAGGAGGTTCAAAACTCCTTCCTTCCTTCAGTCTTTGTGAAGAACTTTCTCTGGGCTATGTAAGAAGGAGCTGGGGATAGAAACAGAATGGAAACAATTCCTGAGTCAAAGTGTACCATTCTACTAGAGGGAAACAAATGTGCATAAGTAAAGGAACAGAAACAAAATATAAAGTCAATAGAGTGGACTTCTTGGTAAGGCTCTAGAAGCCGGGAAGGATTCTTTTGTGGATGATGGCACATTAGTTGGACCCCGAAGGTTTCTAGGAGGTTTGAACATTAGGAAGGCCTTCCAGACATGGAGACTAGCCTGTGTTAACAGTAAGGGTTAGGCAAAGCTGGACTTGGGTGAAGGGATGTGCAGAAAGTTAGAAGGGTAGGGTGCAAGGATTTTAAATGTCAAATAGTCAAATAAACTTTTAAAAATTTTATCCTAGATGAGATAGGGAGCCAATAATGCTTCTTAAGCAGTGAAATGAGCATCAATTTGGAAGCTGCAAAGAGTTCTCCCTGCTTGGAGAAAAACAGGACAAGTGATAGAAGACCAATCAGGAGACTACTGCAGTGGTACTAATAGGAAGTGATGAGAGTCTTAAGAACACTGGAAGCTGTATGACTGCAATAGAGGGGACAAATGCATGAGATATGGTAGAGGTGGGATCAGTAAGACTTGGCAAGTAGTAAATATGAGAGATGAGGTAGGATGAAGAATGACTAGAGGTTGTCAAAACAAGTACTTTGAAAGGTAGTGGGATGATCAACATAAATAGGGAAATTAGCAAGAAGGAAGAAGTGGGGAAAAGAGCTTTGGATATATTGTCTAAAAGGTAGCTATGAATTTGGGATGAGAGTTGTGTAAATAGATCTAAGAATCATCTGTAGAAAGAGGATATTTGAACTCATGGGAGTTGATGAGATTACCAAGAGATCAAAAGTAAAAAGAATGTAAAAAGAATCAGGGGACACCCATAGTTAGTAGATAGGCCAGAAAGCAAGAAGAGGACCAGGAGAGAACAATATTGAGAAAAATGAGGGAAAAGTATCCCAAAGAATGGTTTGCTGCATCAAGTGCTACAGGGAGATCAAGAAGAGGATTGAGAATAGGTCCATTAGCCTTGAAGAGATTAAGGATAATCTTGGAGACAATGTCTTCAGTTGAAGGATGAGGTCAGAAACCAAATTGTAAGGAGATAAGTAGTGAGTTAAGGGAGACTTGTAGTAGTGGTACCAGTAGAGACTTTTCTTCTATGTGTTTGGTGAGCAAGGCAGGAGAGGTATATGATAGGAGCAGCATCTAGTGAAGATTTTGTTAGAATGAGGAAGACTTGCACATGTTAGGTAGACAGCAAGAAATGGAACTAGTAGATAAATAGAGATTGAAAATGAGGGGAAAATGGGGATGATGGAATCAAAGTCACAAATAGGAAGAGAGGGGCCATATCTTCATCTGAGACTAAGGAACAAAGCAAAAAGCAAGGTGTGGTTGACATCAAGGTTTTGAGAACAGGAGAAGAGCAGGTAAATGAACTTTATTTTTTCAGTAGGGAATCTAGTAGGTGAATCTAATGTATAAGCATTTATTTAGGTGCCTGGGATACAAAGAAAAAAAAGCTTAAAAGTCTCTGCCCCTGAAGAGCTTAAATTCTTAAGAGAGGAAATAATATGCATAGATCTTTATCTATTTATAAAATATGCACAGGTTAGATTTAAGAAAAACCTGGGTGGAAGGCACCATTAACTTTAGTTAATTAATTAGCATTAATTAAGGGGAGGAGTTTGGGGTAGTGTAAAAAGTGCTGCCTGAGATAAACCCTGAAGGAAGCTAAGGATTTTAAGAGGTTTACACTTTGAGAAGGGAATCTATTAGGGGATGGACATGTTAGAAATGAACTTTAGCAAAATGACTGGCAGAATAGGGGAAGTCTGAGATAGAGACACTAACTAATGTTATTGCAATAGTCCAGGAAAGAGGGGATGAGGGCCTGGACTAGGGCAGTAGCTTTGGGTATGCAGAGAAGGGGGAAGGAGCAGAGAAGTTGTGGAAATAACCATAAGATTTTTCAGCTGATTAGATATATGGGGTGAGGGAGAGAGATGTTGAAGATAACAAAGACAGTGAGAAGCTGGCTGACTGGAGAAATAATGGTGTCCTTGATAAAAACTGGGAAGTGTGGAAGAGGGGTGGGTTTGGGGCTAGTTGTTTTGGACATCCATTTAGAAATGGCTTAACAGGAAAAATCTAAGAGGAAGATGTTTGCCTAGAACTCATGAGAGAGACTAGGGATAGGTATACAGAGTACATATGTATACATGAATATATGTATATCTATAAAGTTTTAGTGCAGTTTTAAGCTATTAAAACTGAGATTTAAAAGCTTAAAATGGTACTTAGACTTCTGGGACACTCACACAGAAACAGAATAATTGACATAGCATTTAGCCCTTGTGAGCTAATAAAGTTACCAACAGAGTATGGAGGTAAGAAGAAACAAGATAGAGCCTTGAAGTTCTATTCTTGAGGGTTTGGTGATGATCCACTAAGGGGATGGGGAAGAAGTAGTCAGACAAGAGAGAACAATGTCATGAAAACTTATAGAGTAAAAAAGGAAGAATGAGAAGAGTAACAGCTATATTGTGGCCTATCTTTTAAAATGATATGCAAGATACACTGTTACACAAAAGGAAGAGATTTTTATCAATGATCAAATCTGAAAAAGTTGTATGCTTTTGAACAGGCAAAAACAAAACCAAAAAAATTATAAATCTCTTAGCTAAAATATTATAATAAAGTATCCTTTACTCAAAGAAAACCCACCTGCAACAGATACCTCCTTTTGTGAACTTCTTTGATATCTTCATATGCAAAAATGCTGCATGACCTTCTGAGCTGACTGGGCCCTTGTCTTGCTCCTCTTGGAATAATTGGCTCATGCATGCTAGTGGCAGTCAAAAAGGAAGATAAAGATAAATGTAACCCATAATAAAGTCACTGAAAAAAACGGAATATATCATTTGCAAAGCCTGTTGTGTGCTACCAGGAATGGGAAAATATTACAGGCACAGTTAAAATAATTTTAAAAGCTGAAAATAAAAATAACTAAGCACTTATAAACTATTTTTAGTACCTGTTAGCCTTGATAGAGAAATACAATTTGAAACATACTTATTTGTATTACTACTATTGAAACTAATGAAGAGATATATTCCAAACCTAAAGTATAGTGTTCTAATTCAGTCCTTGAGAAATAGACTTTAGGGAGTATGTCTGCATATTCTACAACGTCTCATTTTTCATAGCTGTTCAAGCCTGTGAAGAATGAATGGCATGCTGGAAGCCAGCCAGCAGTTCCAGTTATCCTGAGAGGTGTGATGGTTTAGCCGAGAAAGAGAGTTGGAGTCACAATGGATTTCCAGAAGCTGTTCTGAGCACTTCCTGTGAAATTTTATTTTTTATACCTTTCTTTCACAGTCACACAAATGCTGGGAAAATTCACATTTCAAAATCAAAACACTGAAGAACTCAAGGTTCCAGAAAAGTTGGAAAGGAAAGTAAAATTTCTCCTATCAATTACATTTTAGTCTAAACAGATTTCAAGGCTACCAAGACCTTAGATTATCCAATTATTATTTTGATAACAGACCTTTGACATATTTCAAAAGCGGGTTAAAGTATGAGAATGTTTGGGTTCATGGAGTTAAATTCAGTGTGAAAAAATAAAGTGAGAGTGTATTATGTTTTGATTTTGCCATGCTGTGTCCTTCAAACCTCGGAGACAGAGAGAGAGTGATAAGAGCAAAAGAGCAGTTTCTGTCTTTTGCTAAGAATATAAACTATTAACTCATTAAATACTGGTTTATTATAGTGTTAAGAGGAATTCTACAAGGGGAATTCTATAAGTCTTGGGGCTATCCTAAAGATATAGATTATAATAATTTCAGTAATAAAAAGTGTTGATCAGAAGAGAGTCAACAGAGGGGTCTGATTGGGTGGCCTGACTTTCAGACAACAGGGATCAATGTAGGGCTTTGTCATCTGCATTGACTTGATGAGGGGCTCTTGGCAATGGTATATATACCTTCTAATGTACTTGAGATTGCTAGGCTGGAAGACAAAGATTTAGATTCAAATTTCTCTGCTGACATCATCATCAATAACAATGAAATTAATAATCATCATCATTTGATTCTCATTTCTTTTGATGCTGTTTAAATAGAAACACTCTTGGAATAAGACTATTCTTTTATCAATCCACTCTTTCAGAGGGGGATAAAATGGTTGCTTTTTGCAATTAATTATGTATATTGAGCTTGTCTGTCAGTTTTTTCTCTTAAAGCTCTAAGAAAGCATCTTCAGCACAACTCTAGGAGTTGACATGAAGATGGGCTTATATATACTTTATCCTCTCTTGAATGGTTTTGAATTCTTTTTCTAGATCTCTATAGTTTTAAAGTTTTTCATTCCACGTAGCTTGGAGATTATGAATATTTTGTTTCAACCTGTAGTGGTAACTAAGAGTAAGCTATATTGATTATTATGTCTGGGCTCCTTAAGAATAATTCTTTAGTCCTTTCCAGAATCAAAAACCTCATCCTTATTTACAGTCACAAAATCACTAATTTCTACATACATACTCACATGGCTCAGCCATTTGTTTGATGATTCTTGGCTGAGTTCCTGCAGATTTTGCTCAAAGAGGGCCTTTTGAGTCTTCGCTTGGGTTTTCATAGGCACAAAATAGGAGTAATATACAATATACATTTTTCTGTGCCATTCAATATATCTGATCACTTTTTTAGTCCTTACTATTGTTTGGTGAAATGTTTCTGTAAGGTTTTTATCATGTACTCTGAGAAGGTGGAATCAATTCTCTTTCTTTTTTAAATTTCTTGCTTTCTGTCTTAGAATCAATACTAAGTATTGGTTCCAAGGTAGAAGAGCTTTAAGGGCTAGGTGCCTCGGGTTGCCCAGGTTCACATGGCTAATAAGCACCTGAAGCCAGATTTGAACCCACAAAACCCTGTCTCTCTACCTAGTTGCTCCTCTTTCTTTTAAATATAAGTTCTAATATTTCTATAGTTGCCTTGGGGTGGTAGGCCCTGTGTTTTGTTACACGGTTTTTATTCAGATACTTTCCATATCTGTTGCCTCTTTTACAATCCCAAAAGATGGGTATTGCATAGGTGTTAATTGCTTTTAAAGTTTTCTTACAGTTTTGATTTCAGGACAATAGTAAGTCTCAATACAAATAGCTACAACCTTTTCCTCAACAGATTTATGTTTAATTTGTCTTCACTGGAGGAGACTAATGTAATTTTACTAATGTAAATTTTAATGTTGTCGTCATGTCTTAGTTCAATTTGATCCCTTGATTCAAGTTCAAAGCCTTCATTATATATTTTTCCCTGACCTTCATAAGAATTCTAAACTTATCATTTCTAAATAACATTTTTATTTCAATGGAGAAAGAGTCCACAAGATGGACTTTATCAATGGAGGCAGTTCAAAGGTTAGCCCATTTATTCAGAATACTAGAATTTTAAAATTGGAAGAAATCTCTTCTAGTCCAATATGCAGAAAAAAAATCTAACTATAACATGCTTGAAAAGTGATCATCCAGACTCAACTTAAAGACCTTTAAAGAGAAGGAACAGGATACTCTATCGGCAGGTCTTTATTGCTTATTCAATAATTGACAAATATATAATAATACTCTTGGGGCTTTGTTCAAATGAGGTAACATTGAATTCAAGGCCTGGTTTAAAGCTGTGTGAGGAAGCTGAATTGAAAACTAAAGAGGCCAAAAGATTTATGTTTCAAAGAGCTGTTAAATGATAATCAGTTCTTACTGCAAAGCTGTTAATAAATGTTCCTGCACCACCAACGTGCTAAGGTTGATGTAGTAATAGTGATAATTTTTAAAAATGAGGGAAGGAAAAGAATTGTATTCCCTTTTGTGATTAATAATAAAATCAACTGACATTTGCCTAGCATTTTAAGATTTTTAAAGACTTTTCCTTTTATTATTCTTGCCTGGACCACATAACACTCCTGGGAGGTGGGTTACAAATTAGGAAAAGGGAGAGGAAAGAAGTCAAGTAACTTGGCAGCAGTCACACAGCTCATCAAATCACAGGTGAGACTTACTGGCTGTGTGACCACAGTTAAGTCCCTTTACATCTCTTATCCTTTTCTTTACATTTGTAAAATTGGGATGAATGATGCTTCCAGTACCTCCCTCCCAGAATTAGGAGGGTCAAAGGAGTATTCTGTAAATTTTTAAGGCAGGATATGAATGTCAGTTATAATCATCATAACCTTTGTTCACTATCAAAACAGGGTTCCTGGCTTCTTAGCTTCGGTGAAGCTTTGCTGCCTTTTGGTCCTTTGATTGCTCACTGACACTTCCATATCATTTTTTTTAAACCCTTACCTTCCGTCTTGGAGTCAATACTGTGTATTGGCTCCAAGGCAGAAGAGTGGTAAGGGTTAGCAATGGGGGTCAAGTGACTTGCCCAGGGTCACATAGCTAGGAAGTGTCTGAGGTCAGATTTGAACCTAGGACCTCCCATCTGTAGGTGACACTTCCACATCATGACTGACAGGGAAGCTTCATAGAGGGGTGAGAGTGTGGGACCTGGGGTCAGATGCTCTGAGCACAAATCCAAGCTCTTCTATTTACTACTTATATGACCCCAAGCAAGTCCCTGACCCTCTTGGGCTCTATCTCTTCCCTGAGCAATGAGGGATGTTATAAGATGATTTTTAGGGTGTAGTAAGGGAATCTGCAGGATGTAATATGGGACTGAAGCTAGGGGTAATAGCTGGTAGGAATAGGGAATAAGGCAATATAGTGGATGAGGAAGGTACAATGTTGAAGGTTGGTAGTTGAGATGGTAGGAGAAATAAGGGAATGTCTGAGTTTAGGGAATATAAACACTGAGGTACCAAGAGTTGCAAGGGAGAGGATGAGTTAATCTAAGGCAGGCAACAACAGCATGGAAATACAGACTGGGACTCAGGTTAGAGACAAAACACTGAAAGGAAACAGACTGAGCCTTGGAGTAAAAGTGATACTTTACAGAGCAAGGTTAGAGCCAGCCAAGAATGGCTTGAAACTGACTTGAGGCTTCTAGTCAGTTTCACAGGAAGGAACTAAAAGGAAGTATTGAAGTTACACTTCCTTCAAAATGGATACCTTCAGCTTCCCCCAAACTCCAGAGAGTATGTTTTTCCTCTCTCTCCTCCTCCCTCTCTTATTAATCCACTAATGAAGTAGCCAAAGGGTTTTGATTAAAGACCAATGGGGTTTATTGTCTTCTAGGGTAGACTGGGAATGGATAGAGGATACAAGGTAGCCCTAACAGCTGCTTAGAGAAGGCTTCAGGTCGGGGAAGGGAGGCAGGAACCTGAGACTGAGAAAGGACCTGCCTTAACTCAGCTCTCAGATGGTTTTGTAATCAATGGGGTTAGGAAAGTTGGATACAATGATTCAATAAGGTAAATTTGTAACAAGGGTAAGCCCTATTTGACTAAACTATCACAGATTTGAACTAACTCTCAGATCTACTCTCCTTTCCAAACTTCTCAGACATTCAATCAGTTAATTCTCTACTCCATATGAGTCACAAGAAGGATGGGATTTTTATTTTGATTGTCAAGCCCGTATGAGAAGCCAACTGTCCTATTATGTTTTCAGCATGAAGCAATGTGTATTTTCGCTGGGATTTTACAATATTTAAAATAATGTAAACAAATGTCAAATTTTTATATTTGCAAATGTATATAGTGTAAGTAAAAATTTAAACAGAAATTTCAAGTTGTCTAATGTAAATTTTATTGTGATTTTGGCCAACTGAAATAAAGGCTTTCCTGTACTTTGCTGAATAACTGAACCTTAGTATTATATGATTATCAGTTTTCTCAGCATCTACTTTGCCTAAAGCAGATAATAAATGTTTATGAATTACACTGATGTATACAAATTGAGTCATTACAAATATGTATGTACATATTATTAAACAGGTATCCCTTCCATATCACAGGGGTTAGGGGCACAGTGTCCCATGATGTACATGAAAAATTTTGGACCTGCCTTCATACTAGAGAAAGAGTCTGAATTATTTCTTTTTTCTTTTACAGGGTGGTTACAATAAAATGAATTGTGTATATTTGTGGTATTAAAAGGAAAAATATATTGATGTTATACAATACCATACACATACTTTATACATTTCTGAGTTTCCAAACTTTTTATATGTCACCTGCTGGCCTTTGGGTATCATCTGCAGTTTCTGCAAAACTCCCTCCAAAATCCCATTTAATTTGTCATGGTGACCCATGATATATGGAAACCACGATGAGGGAAATTATGATGTGGAAGGGATACCTCTAGTTTTTTCCTCCATTGCTAAATCACTTTCCTTGACTTCCATGGTTTACTTACTTTGGAGGCAAGGTCTCAATATCCCGAATCTCCCTGGTAGCTGTCATTGTAAACCCATCAATCACATAAAAATGTTCTTTACCGAAGAGAAGTAGGCCTTCACTGGTATCTAGGCCTTGGACCCGAGCACAACGATACATGTGTTGAATCTGTAAGAAAATTGTCATCTTTCAGTCGATGCAAGCTAACAAAGCTTAGATCACTAGTTATATGAACTAGGATGTTCTTACCTGGAGTATATTTAAAAAATTATCTCTAGAATATTTATTTCATTTTTTAAAAAGCCTTACCTAATATCTTAGAATTAATACTAAATATTGATTCCAAAGCAGAAGCATGGTAAAGGCTAGAACAACTGTGGTTAAGTGACTTGCACAGGGCCACACAGCTAGGAGGTGTCTGAGGCCACATTTGAAACCAGGACCTCCTGTCTCTAGGCCTGGCTCTCATTCCACTGTACAATATACTTCCACAGTACAATACACTTTTGATTTTGCCATTACCATTACTTGCATACTTCAATGGCCCTTAAGGGGAATATACAAGAATTTGTCATTGAAGTCATAGCATCACAATGAGAGGTTATGAGTGAATCACTGAAGCCTGAGAGATGGTCTCAGAGTCAGGAGGAGTTTTAACTCTGGCACATATTGGCTTTGGGATTCTTGGTAAAAGTCACTTAATTTCTCAGCACCCAAGAGTACAAACTGCAAAACAGGTATTGCTCTATAATGGTAAAGGGAATTTTGTTTCTGGAAATCTTCTACACCAAGGAATTCACAAATCTGGCCCAAGCATCCACATATGTATATAGGTATACACATGTCTGTCCCTCTATCCATCCATCTATATATTCAGACAAAACACAATATTTTCAATTGAAGGATACTATAAAAACAGAATCTAATTTTCTGTTACAATCTAAATGCCTACAGAAGGAAACCTATACACACTTCCTTCAAAAGTTATTTTTAGATGGTGTTATAATAACAAGACGAGACCTTATGTGTAATAAAGTGTATAACATGGCATTTTATGCTTTTACAAAGATCTGTGACCTCATCCAGATGAGCGGCTGCCATCGAAGGAAATTACAACACCTCCATATCTTTGGAGATGGTATGATGAGATACTGTGAGTTCACTCTGTCCACCTCCCTCCCTCTAAAATCATTACATGATGAATCTCTTTGAATTCAGTTAAAATGGTCTTTGGACCACAGGCCCTACAGCTTAACTCTTGGTTTGTACCAAAAGCCTTTCTAGTTAGGTCAGCCTTACTTATGGAGATACATCATAAATGTTTGTTGAACTTAATACAAAAAAGGCACTTAACTGCTTTTGATGAGTTTAATTCACCAAAATTGGGTGACTTATACCTATAAGCACTAAAAGAACTGACAAATATGATTCCTGAGCTACTGTCAGTGACCTTTCAAAGTCTATACAGAAGAGAGGACAAGAAAATCTCCAAATAAAAAAAAAAGACAAAGACAAAGAGAACCATAAGCCAATAGGCTTTAATTCAATTCCCAGCAAGAATATAAAAGGGAGGGAAGAAATGAAACATGTATTAATTTGACTAATTTTTAACATGCTAAATTTAATAAGCTAAGAATGAGCTAGGTCTTGGGAGAAGAGAAACTTGCTAAGTTTTAAGCTACCCAGGATCATGGAGAAAACTGAATCATGTAGACATGCAGATGGAGGAGGAATCAGGAGAAACAGTTTTTTCAGAGACCATGGGGACAAGGAAATTGGATACTTGGAAGGAAGTTGGATATTGGAGGAAGGAGGCCTAGATGCCAAATATGAATGACAAGTCAACAGGAATTGACTTTTGAAATGAAAATAAAATCAGACAGTAGTGTACAAATACATGCTATTTCCTTGATGACTGACTCATGGTCTGGGCAGTCAACATTTTAGACCAACAGAGAAAACAGTGACTAAGGTGGGACCTATAGTTGGGGTGGGAAGGAAGGGGGGAAGCCTGTGAGTTTCTCAAGTGGAACAGTGAAGAGAAGAAGGCTGTGTAGAAGATGGAAGGAAGGGATTCAGGCTACTCTGTTTAGTAAATCTGTTTTCCCCTTGCCTTAAAAAAAAAAAACAAAACATTACCTTGTGACTTAGAATCAATACTTAGTATTGGTTCCAAAAGAGCAGCAAAGGCTAGGCAATAGGAGTTAAGTGCCTTGCCCAGGGTCCCACAGCTGCGAAGTGTCTGAGGCTGGAGTTGAACCCAGGACCTCCTGTCTCTAGGCCTGGCTAGAATCCTGTTTCAATCCCTTGAGCTACCTAGTTGCCCCTTCTCATAATTTTAAAAATTATTTAAAAAATTAAAAATTAAAAAAAAAAAGAGAAGTCAGGAAAGTAACCATGTTCAGATTTGTGCTTTAGGGAATATGTAGGATGAGTTGTAGGTAGAAGTCATGGGAAGCTGGAAGGCCATTGCAATTGTTTAGGCAAGAATTTCTGAGTTTATAAACTAGAGAGGTGGCCATGGGTTTGAAGAGAAAGAAGGGGACATACAGGTTTGAAATGAGCTGATTATTCTGTTTCATGTAAAGCTATGACAAAATTCTAGGAAATCTAAGTTTCTACAGTATTTGCTGCATGAGGAAATGCTTGATTCATTGCCTATAATTTATAATGTCCTTTAAACATCATTCTAATGTTATTTAGGTAACTTAGACACTTGTAAACTATATTACTACTTTTACAAAGTGGCATATGCCAAGTAAGCTTCACTATAGAGAAATCTTGGCTGTCAAAGGACAGGAATGTGAAGGAGTATTTAGATAGGAGGATACTCCTAGCTTACTTTTATACTCCCTAGAAAAGTTCAAATAGCACAAGAAAACTGGCTTTGTTCTCTATTCGAATCTCCATGATACTTTGACTAATTCCTGATGTAAAAGGTTGAAATTTATCTGAAATTCTGTTTTTTTCTGAAGTAGAAAGGATTGGTGATTATTTTATTGTAGATGCTGTTTTCTAAGCAGCTGCTATGATGAGATTTAGTAACCAGACTTAAAACTCATTTTAGCACGAGTCAAGAAAAGTGTGACAGGAAGAAAACAAAGTGAAGAAAGTCTCATCTCATGTCCAAGTTTAAATCTATTGGTTGTAATGTTAGACTTATAAAAGTCAAGAGTCAGAGTGAAAAAATATATTTTTAATAAAAGTCTGAAAAGAGATCTGGGAGAAAATGTTTTCCTACAATGTCAAAGCATGTCTACTTTCCACTTTTGCCCTTTTTCACAATATCAATAGTAGAACTCTAGTAATAAAATAGAAGCCCCACAGGTTCTTTTGGAATTCTGAGATTTTCTCTTCATTAGTTTCTACTAATGATTCCAAGAGATGGTCTAAAATTCTGACATCTGTTAAAGATCCAAGATCTCAGTTTATCACAGGAAAGAAAAAAGAGATTCTCTGGCATCCTGAAAAGTATATTACTGACTACATCAATGACCAGACTCCCCAAAAGTATTTCCACCAATGTTCTTCAGTAAAGCAAGATCAAATGTTTTTCAAACACACTACCTTCTCTCCCTCTTCTAGTAGGCGAAGTAATGTTGCATTATCTGTTTTCTCTTCCTCCTCTCTAGAGTTGTCCTCAGCAATTTGGTCTTGTAGTTGTTCTTGATTTTCTTCATCCCCCCCATCAGGAGCAGAACGAGATCTTTTCAGAGGAGGTTTAACCAAGCCTGTAATATTATTGTAAAAAAAAAAAAGTCAATGTTATTGTCATAGGGGTTAGTTCTACAGTGAGACCCTTATCTCCTGAAGTTTTAGGGAATGAGAATTGAGAGTTCTCTGATGTGAAAGCTTTGGCAGGCAAAAACCACTTACTGGCCTCCACAGGGGCTTGTCTGCCACTATACAGGGACCTATATTAAACTCAATAAACATTTATCAAGTAGCTACTATATGCAGAGTGCTGTACTGAGAGAGGACAAAAATGAATATTAGCAGGCTCTTATTAAGTGTCTACTCTGCATCAGGAATTTTGTATTTTAAAGTTGTTGTTCAATTGTTTGAGTCATGTCTGACTACTCATGACAACAACTGGGATTTACTTGGCAAAGATCAATATCTTTGCCAGTGGTCTGCCATTTCCTTCTCCAGTTCATATTACGGACGAGGAAATTGAGAGTTAAGTGACTTACCCAGTGTGACATAACTAGTAAGTTGTGAGGCTGAATTTGAACTCAGAAGATAAGTCCTGACCCTTGACCTAGAACTCCAGCCACAGCATCATCTAGTTTAAAGTACTACTGTGGAATTCACAGTAAAAACAGTAGTTTTCTATAGGTCAATAATAAGGAGTGCCATCTGTTAATTATTAAATTATTGCCAAAATAAGAATACTAATGTAACGAAGTGCCAGATCACATAATACTTGGGAAGACCTTTGTTATGCTGTTTTAGAGATATATCTGCGATAGTTTGGGCATGCACAGCGATGAGCTTGAGCAAATTATCTGGTCATCATAAATGGTGGTCATTTAGGAAATAGCATATATTTTGTGAATGAAATAAACTCTATGCTTTTTTCCCCTTTTGTACATCTCACTAATTATCAGTACCTCTACTGAGTAATGATCTGAAACAGGTGAATGAGTAAAAACATCAGTGCTAGGGAGCCCAAGGAATAAATGGAGAGAATTGCATATATCATAAATATCTCCATCAACAGGGTTAATATAGCTCAGCTGTCATTACAAACCCAGGCTCACAAATGCACAGCTTCACACAACCCTAGAAAAGTTTAGGTAAGTCTGCTGGTCTCACCAGGTGCTTTGAGACATTAGTACTAAGTTGTTCTGATTACAGCTTTTTTAGAGTTAACTTCCCTCTTTGCTAACTGGTGTGATAAATGAGGAGGCAGATTCTTAGAGCTGATGTCCCTCCTTCTTCCTCACCATTCTCAGTGGTGCTAAGTAGTCAGAATTGAATTATTCATTTTGCATTCATCTGAATGAATAAAAACTTAGAACAAGATTAGTTTGCCCAACAGGTAGGCAACATAAATGGAAACATTCTGTATTGGCAGAACTACTAAATAAATTGCAATTCACACTTACAAAGGCTTTAAGAGCAGCAAAGTGCTTTACACTAAGGGAGGCACTTTCTGATAGATGAAGAAAATGGGCTGAAAGCAGATCAATGCCTTTGTCCAGGACCACTCAGCTCTGAAGCCCCTGAGGTGGCATTTAAACTTAGATCTTTGTAAATCAAGTATGATATTCTATACCATGTTGTATCCATGAAGGAATAAGAGAAATTACTGGCTTACTTATGTGATTCTCTAAGGCAAGATTCTCAATAAAGGGAGAATGAACACAGCAGAGAACTAGAAGATATTTTAAGTGCTAAAATTAGAACTATAAACATTTCTTTGTTAATCCCTCTTTCTGGCATGGAGGTAACTGGATTCTCAAAAATTATGCCAGCAGAGTGGGCAGCTGGGTAGCTCAGTGGATTGAGAGCCAGGCTTAGAGACGGGAGGTCCTAGGTTCAAATCCGGCCTCAGACACGTCCCAGCTGTGTGACCCTGGGCAAGTCACTTGACCCCTATTGCCTAACCTTACCACTCTTCCACCTATAAGTCAATACACAGAAGTTAAGGGTTTAAAAAAAAAGAAAGAAAATTATGCCAGCAGAGTAGAAGTTCTGGCCAATTCTACCAAACTGGAAAGACTTTGGAAATATGCAGTGTGAATTTGAATACCCACAACTACTTCAGGAGGAATTATCTGCACTAAATGGGATCTAGCCTAGCCTAGCCTAGTTGAATGAAGATAGTAAGACAGCTTGTAGGTGGTGAATTTTTTTTGCCACAGCAACTAATGAAAAAGATAAAATACTTTAAGGATCTTTATCTAAGTGGTCTTTCATTTCCATAATGATGATAACAGAGTGGCTAGAAAAAAAGGGAACAGGTATTAAGAATTTCTATTTAGTTTTATACCCTCCCCCCCAAATTAACTTTAATTATTGATATTCTAAGCAATCTGTGTTCAGCAGAAGCATAACTCAATCATCCATATTCACATTCTTACTATAGATGAAACAAACAAAAAAACACAATAGAGCCATAAATAATTGGAAAAGAGCTTAAAAATCCTTCTTGAAGAAGTGAAGGAAAGAATTACTAGAGCTGGCTTTATCATATCCTCAAAGGCAAAAAGACATTTTCAGGGGATATTTGGTCATCTTACCTTGTAGGCCCATAGATGTGCGTGTGTGTGTACACAGATCAGGATAAGAGTAACTACCTCTGATGTGATCATCCTAATCCAAGGAAGCATAGAACTTGAGAAAGTGATCTCAGAGACCAAACCATAATACACCAAGGGAATCTTCACCATACCATATCCAATAAGTGGTCATCTAGCTTCTGCCTGAGGACCTTGATGAAAGTGGAACCCATCTCTCTTGGTAGCCCTCTCCAATTTTGGACAGTTCTAAAGATTTTAGGGAAGTTTCCCTCTGTTATTACACTTAAATTGGCCTTTCTGTAACTCCTATCCATTTGCTCTTGGTTCTGATTTCTAGGACCAGCTTCTTCTCTTCTTCAGGTAAAGAATGCCTAGTTCCCTTCAACAAATTTTCATGTGACATAAATTCAAGGCCCTTCACCATCCTGATTACTTTTCTTTGGACCTAATATAGCTTATCAATGTTCTTCTTAAATCAGTCTTGTGGTCTGAAAAGGGGAGAGTTCTGGAAACTTTACTCATTCCTAACTGCTCAAAATCACATGAGATTTTTTTGGCTGCCACATCATACTGCTGACTTTTATACTGAGCTTGTAGGTCAACAAGACCCCCAGATTGTTTTCACAACTACCGTCTAATTCTAGCTACTTAGGGAGATCTCTGGTTGTCAAAATTCAAGATAATATATTTGGCTCCAAAAGTGAGACAGACACTTTCTGTTGGTTAAAATGCATCAGTGACAAACCCAGAAGTTGTCTATTAGAATTTTAGCTTAAATAACTAACTGTCCTGGAGTGTGATACCAAGGTGGACAAACTACAGGTTTTATCAAGTAGTTGGCTAGCATATAACATGTATCTGACGGCAATTATGTGATGATTGACTCTTCACCTCTGGCACAAAGATTAATCTTATACAATCCTGAAACAAGTACTTATTCCTAAATTGCCTCAGGATTGATAAATTAATAGAGGCTCTCTACTATTCCTATCTCTTCATGTTCTAATATAAAGAAGTCCAAGTCAAGCAGCCTGTAGAAGGATAGAGTATGAATATGATCCATTCTGTTCAGACACAGAGGCAGCAGCCTAACCTTTAACTTTGGCAATTGTATCTTCTCCATGTTCTGGTTCCTGCTGTGTAGACTCGCCTTCTGAACTTTCTACAATGGCATCTTGGACAAATCCTGGATTTCCGGAAGCTAGTCTCATGTAGTATTCCTTACTGTCATAGCTGACTGCTCTCCGATATCGAGCAGGTTTCTAAAAAATAATGAAAGTAAAGACTCATTAAACCATCTTTCTATAGACAAGAGAGCTATGCACATTAAAAAATATAAGTTTATTGAAGGGAAGGGCAGTGTATTTTTGTTGCCCATTTTCCAGAAGATAGTAATCAGTAAGTACAGAATTTTCTTTAACATGATGAAGATATGGGCACTTATTTTAACTGTGGCCAAATTAATGTCCAGCAAAGAAATTATTTTTATATCTTGTCTTTTGTATTGTAATTTTATATATGAATATTTACAAGAGTTAAACAAATATTATATTGTAATAATGAACCCTCAGTGACTAGCAAGGGGAAGCATCAGAAAAAATCCCTCCACAGTACTACACATATTACTATTGGGCTTCCAACTGGACACAAAAATTTACCTAAGTTGCTCTTGAATTTTTTTCAATTTTGGTTTGTATTTCAAAGTTCTCCCTTAGTTCTAATCTTTCTATTAAAAAGTGCTTCTACTCCATTAAAAATATATTTCCTTGAATAATTATACTCAAATTTTCAAAGTTAGTTATTTTTGGTTATAAACCCCTATGCTTTGTGCGTCTCTCTCTGTCTCTGTCTCTGTCTCTGTCTCTCTCTCTGTCTCCTTCTGTCTTGGAGTCAATACTGTGTATTGATTCCAAGGCAGAAGATTGGTAAGGGTAGGCAATGGGGGTTAAGTGACTTGCCCAGGATCACACAGCTGGAAGTGTCTGAGGCCAGTTTTGAACCTAGGACCTCCAGTCTCTAGGCCTGACTCTCAATCCACTGAGCTACCCAACTACCCCCCATGCTTTGCTTTTGAAATATTCCAACTCTCCAGTTTTAGAGTAGAATCCATCAGGTTTTCTGTAATTATGATAATTCATCACCTGTTTCTTTTTGGATATTTGCAGTACTTTTTCCCATATTGTGAAAGCTCTAGATTTTGGTCATGGAATTACCAGAAATTTTTCTTTTGGAGCTCCTTTCAGGAGATGTTTGATGGATTTTTCTTACCTTTTCTTTGCCCTCTGGTTCTACTATGCCATGGGCAGTTGTATTTATGATTTCTTAAGACACAGTACATGGGTTTCTTTTTTATCATGCTTCTTAAGGAGTTCATTGATTCTTAAAACGATTTCTCTTTGTCCTATTTTGCAGGTCAGAATTTTTTTTTCTGATAGGATAAATGCCTTTTTTTTCCCAGTCTCTTAATTTTGTCCCATTGTTTTCTTCCCTTTTTTTGGAGTCTATTTTTTGTCCATTCTAACTAGGATAAATTCTACCACTTTCTGTTCTAAGCTATTTTTTCCTACTTGCAACTCTCTCCTCCAGAGCTATTATTTCATCTTTTAAAAAAATGTCTTACTTCATGTCTCCTGGAATCTGTTGTGGAAAACTCATTTTTTTCCTTTGACTCTTGGCTTGAAATTGTTACAAAGCCACCCATTTGGGGTATCTCTGAATCTACTGTAATTCTTTGCCTCCATCTTCCATCCAACCCCCATGGAGCAGTGAGGTTCAGAATACTGGATCTTCAGAATCCTCTATGATATCCCAGGATGGAGCAAAAGAGACTTTGGAATTCTTGGATCTCGGGTTTCTTAAGGTTGATTATTTTTCAGAGTTTGGCTTCTTATTCCTTTTAAGAATTTGGTTTCTAAGAGTTTTAACACCAATAAAGATGAGTTGGAAAACTGATGCGATCTACCTCTCTCATGTTTTCCCTCACAAAATCGCTTTTACTTTAAGTGCTCTTGCTTTTTCCTTTCATCAATACAAATGCTATCTACTCTTTGTGTCCTGATTGTAGTTTCTGAATACAATCATGCTGATTTAATTTTTCTTTTTTTTTTTTGGTCTGGACTTATGATCTCATTGGTGTGGGGAAGTCCCATTGTAGTAGTCCCTCTACTTATCAAAATGAGCAACTGCTTTATATCTTATAGTCTCAGGGAATGCATGGATATATCAAGAGAGAACGTGAAATAAAATTTTCCTCATTCTAGGACCATCTCTCTCTCTCTATTACACTATGCTGCCTGATGGGAATAAATCTACTTCCAAGGTCATATGTTCAGGTATAGTCAATATAACATTACCTCAGCTAACATTGTCTGCCAATAAAGTCATTATGGACTTTATATTAGATTATAAGCAAGCCTCACTATAAAGTTACTCCACCACAGTACCTGTTCTGCTCAAATGAACATGCATTTCAATATAATTCCTATGGAAGTGACCAATACTATGCTCCCTATGCCCATCACATTTCTATGCCCAATATTCTTTCTGATCAAATTACTGACATTAGGCAAAGAATCCCTGTACTTATAAAACAAAATTAAAAGCAACTTTAGCTTCACTTCTTATATCCATTTGGTATGAAAGTATATGGTTTAATAAATTTATAATTTAAATAAATTATCATGTAATTGGAAGGATTATATTAAAAAGGAAAAGATAACAGTAATAATAGTGAGTTTTAGAAAATTTTTAGGAGAGGCATGTTTCCTTATTTGCCCTTGTTAATATTACCCTTTAAAATATAGACAATAAAAAGATAAGGGTCTGAAACAACCTGTAAGATCACAGACTCGGTGAAGGGAAAGGTTCATATGTCTCCCCCCATTCAAACTTCTTTGGATAGAGCTAAAAGAGCACAGAATACCTTAGATCAAATACTTCCATCAATAGGGTTAGGTATAAATCTGTAATGAGAACTAAGTTCTAGAATCTTTGTTTCTAAAATATATTTTTTCTACATTTCCCTTTCATACAAACAAGAAAAATTTTAATATATTTCTCAATCTGCAACTAATCATGATGTGATATAGTATTGTCTGATGATGATATATAAATACAGATATTATCTATCCTGTGATGATTAGATTAAGCATACTTTTTTGTTCATATAATTGCAAAAAAAAAAAAGGCAAAATAAGAACAAATGTACTTTTATATGGAGTGTGCTTCTAAACACGAAGATGGTTCTGATATAATACTTAAGCCAAATTAACTTCTTTTTAAGTTCATAACAATATCACAGAATCAACAAAGGAGGGATAAACAGGGGCTGGAAATTAAACAGTAGAAAAAATATGTAAAACATTAAAATAAAATCTTGCTCAGAAGTAGAGTCATCCAACAGAAAGTGTCCTAAGAGACCTATAACAGTGAAAATTTAGAAGACTAATACATGCTTCTTATTCAATGGAAATAAGATTCCTTTAAAAAAAGTAGGGTACTGAAGTATTTATTAAAATGTACTTATTTCAAAATAAATGAAGGTGTAGTTAGTAAATGTGTACATGAAAAAGAGTATCTAAGGGATTACTACATAGAATTGTAATTCTAATCTATGAAGTTCTTTTTCTTTAAATATTTTTGAGATATTAGAATATTTTTTAGGAAGCATCCAAACTGCATTCAGCTGACCAACAGAGAATAATAAAAAAAAAAACCCCAAACTTTTTATTTCTACTGTAAATTTTAAAAGGTTCATTCTTTCTAATAATTGATCCTTTGCCTACCTTTCCATACCTTCCCCACCTCCTCCCACATACAAAAAAAATTCTTTAATTTTATGAGGTTCCTTCAATATACATTAATGAATACATAATATTTATCAAGCACGACTGATTACTAAAGCCAATATGTTTTATCATGAGCAGTAACAATTTAGCCAGTTAGTGAGCAACATACAAATTCTACAGAAATGATTAGGCAGATTGGCAAAAGACAGAAGAATGTATTTCAGCATGAATGTACTAAATCTTTAAATCTTAAAGTATTTATTGCAAAAGCAAATTGGAAAACCAATCTTTTAAGTTAGTCTGCTCTATCATGCATTAAAGACGATGCATGTAGTTGACACTGTTTTATGGTACTTTATGCTTTACCTTTTGAGGAATGGTATCATCAGGAGGGTCAAGCTGCTTACTTGGGGTGGCAGACTGAAAACAGGGGATTAAGTACAAAGAGATCAGAAAAAAATTTTTATGTGTGCGAATGTGTGTGTGTGTGCGCATGCGTGTGAAAGAACATACTGACAGCAAGGATTTTTTGAATTATTGGTGAAATACTAGCTAAGATACTAGACATGGGCTATACACTCAAAGAAAGTAAACTCAGCAGTCTAAACTGCTTCACAATCAAATTTTGCATTGTATGAGTTATGAATGACTTAATAATTTAAGGAAAATCATAAAATTTCTACTGTTGTTAAAGAGCAGTACCAACATACACAGACACACACGACACACACACGAGACACACACACGACACACACACACGACACACACACACACACACACACACACACACACACACACACACACACACACACACACACACACACCCAAGCCTAAAACCTAAAAAAATTCCTTGTATTTTATTGGTTTTCACAACAACCTTAGTAGGGAGGTTCTGTTATTATTTCTATTTTACAGATGAGCAAACTGGGGCAGAGAGCAATTAACTGACTTGTCTAGGTCATAGAACTAGCATTTAGAATCCAGACACCATTCTATTTTCTGTGTCACCTAGCTGAAATCCATAGAATAATCAGTGATCTATTGTTATTACTAATAAGTAATCAGTCTATAATTAAAAAGCATTTATACATAATTATATTGAGAATCTGAAACTATTAAGCTTCCGGATCCCTTTACATTCTTAAAAATTACTGAGGACCTAAGAAAGCTTTGGTTCATGTGATCTTTAGCTATTGATATTTATAACATTAGAAATTAACTGAAAACTTTAAAAAATGCATTTATTTATTTATTTGAAATGAACAGTATCACTACATAACAATATAAATTATGTTTTTGAAAAATAACTCTATTTTCCAAAACAAAAAAAATAGTGAAGAAGTGGCATATAATTTTGAATATTTCTTTAATATCTGGCTTGCTAGAACTGTTGGATTCTTATATTTGCTTCTGCATTTAATCTATTGTGATGATATAACAACAACAAAAACAATAGTAATAGCTAGCATTTATATATATATCACCTAATATGTGCCAAGTACTGTGTTAAGGGCTTTACAAATACTAACTTATTAGATCCTGACAAAAATGTTAGCAGAGTGGTTCTATTATCACCTCAATTTTACATTTGTGGAAACTGAGGCAGCCGCAGTTAAGAAACTTGCCCAAAGTCACACAACTAAGATCTGATGCCAGATTTTAAACTTAGGTCATCCTGCCTGCAGGCCCACTGCATTATCAATTGTCCCTTATGTTGTTCTGGCTGAAATATAAGAAGAAAACCCAGCCTTGTACATGTATAATTGGAAAAGGGGAGAATATTTTAATAAGCAAATGATGTATTATTCAATATATACCATAATCTCTTATACCCCTTGAGTGGGAGTCAGGAAGCCCCAACATTTCGTAGGCCCACATTTTGAGAAGTGCTGTCATGGAAGGTAAAAAACTGAATGTTCTATATTATTTTTAACCTGTTTGATTCTTTACTATAATGGGTAGGTGGTAAGTAGGGTTGACTTCTTTAGTTGAGAACATATAATAACAAAGACAATAGCTGACAGTTATATAGGGAATTATACAGGAATCAAGACAGCCCATTGATCTCATTAATATAAGGGATACTCAGGTGAGGAAACTCATTATCAGTATGGGTTGGCATTTTCTCTGCAACTTGTAGCCTTAGAGAGCCACCTAAGGCAGTGATGGGCAAACTTTTTAAAGAGGGGGCCAAAGGAAAGGAAATGCTCATCTGTCAGTCTGTTTCTAAGACAACTCTTTCGAAGTTTCATTGTATTGTATCCTGCTCATTGTATTCATCAGATTAGGAATAATGTTACCTGGCTGGATAGAACATTTCAGGGGGCTCCATCTGGCCTGCAGGCCATAGTTTGCCCATCACTGACCTAGGGCAAGACTGTGGGAGGTTAGATGACTTGTATAGGGACATACAGCCAGTATATGTGTCAAAATCAAACTCAGGTCTTTGTGGCTCTGAGACCAGCTCTCTATGCACTATAACACAATGGCCTTTATATGGCATTTTATTTTTTTAAAGCTCTTACCTTGTGTCTTAAAGTCAATACGAAGTATCAGTTGCAATTAAGGTCACACAATTGGGATTAAGCGACTTGCCCAAGGTCACAGAGCTAAGAAGTGTCTGAGGCTAGATTTGAACCCAGGCCATCCTGTCTTCCAGGCCTAGCACTCACTGTGCTATCTGGCTGCCCTTCTACAGCACTTCAAAAGTTTGCAAAGCTCTTTAAATATATCATCTCAGTTGAGGCTCCAATAAACCCAATGAGGTAAGACTAAGTATTTTCACCCTCATTTTAAGGATGAGAAATCTGAGGCTCAGAGAGAATAAAAATTCAATTCTGCTTCTGAAATTTTCTAGCTATGGGACCCTGGGAAAGTTATTTAATATCCTTGGCCCTAAGTTTATGTATCAGTAAAAGAAGGGGATTGAACTCAATGGTCTTTAAGGTCCTTTTATGTTCTAAACTTATGCTCCTACATATAATTTTTCCAGATCATTCAGCTAGTGAAGGGTCAGAGGCAGAATTTGAACTGAGGTCTCTTTCTCACACCAAATCCTACACTGTGATCACTATTCCATGCTAAAAGGGTGACCCTGATAAACAGTGCTATTGAAACAAGTGAATGAATGAAAAACAAAATAATGAATAACAATTAAATAATGAAAAACAAAACAAAACATTTACTCTGTGTATTAACTAATTTACCCCATAACACCTATACCTAATTTCCTTATCTGGAGTGATTCCGTAAAAAATGCATGCCCCAGTGGGTAAGTGTTATCAAGAGCTTTAAGTCAATATATAAGCTGGATAACTAAAAGGAATTCCACAGAATATATTTTCTAAAACTTGGATATAATTTTACATTTTATTCCAGCTGTCCTCTCTGACAAAACCCAAGGCTGTTTTCACTATACAGTGGACACATAGCTCATAGCTCTAAAACTGAGCTGCAAATGTGAAATACCAGACTGTAAATCACACACTGTTTCACCACCCTTTTATCTTAACCTTTCTTTCACATGTAGCTTGCCACGCTTGTAGCCCCAGCTACTAGGAAGGCTATGGCTGGTGGATCACTTGTAGAGCTAAACCACAAGGTGGTACTAATGCCTCCCAGGCATGTAGGATCATCTGGGCCCAAGCCTAGGAACGAGAGGCACCATGCCATATATGGGGAGAATCAGGAAGCCAATTGTGTTAAGTGTGAGGACAGTAAAGGTCTGGTGGAGCTTTCAATGACAAATGGGAAAATTTGTATTTCAGCCAATGGGAAGAAGCTGCCCCTGGAACTTCTTAACCAAAAGACCAGTAGAGTGAGACCTATGCTTTTGTCATATCATTATGGTAACTGTGTGAAGGCTGTATGGGAGACTGAAAAAGATCCAAGATAGAGACCAAGAAGATGGTTATTGCACTAGTTCAGACGGTTGATTGGAGAGTTTCAATGACAATGATGGCTACTGGAGTGGAGAAGAGATATGGCAGAAGGAGAATCAACAAGATTTAGCAGTTCGTTTGCCAAGAGTAGTGATCAGAGGGGCTGAAAAACTTGGGAAACCATTAGGATTGTAGCAGAAGCAGGGATATCTGTGATAATCTTCCCCTGAAATCCAAGGATTTTTAAAGGCATTTCCAGCAGAGTATCAGCTTTTATAGGTCTTATCAAGCAAGACGGATTTCAAATATGATATGATATGTTTACCAAAGAACAGTCTAGTGAATTCTGAAAGGCTCATTCTCAGAGAGTTGACCAACTAACCCTCTGACCGGTGACATCATTGTCAAATTCTAGAAGAAAAATGCTGATATTTGTAAAGAGCGACAATTCCAAATGACCCTCTCACTAGAGCCTTCAACAGAGAGGGATCCTGAGGGAGCTTGGGATGGAAGTTCCCTTTCAGACACATACACTGGCTGTCTGAACCTAGGAAGGTCACAGGCCTAAGTGACTCAGGCCAATCTTTTAAGACTATCAGTTGTGAGAAGGTGCCAACCTTTCTATAATCAATGAAATGACAAGTCCAATAAAACGATTATAATAACAGAGTACCAATACTACTATTTTCCATAGTTCTGACCATCCCTAAATATACTAAATAGTACTGAATTAGAAAGAAAAAATTAGCAAGCTAGTAATTAAAACAAAGTTAGGATTTCAGGTTGGGTTTTTTAGGTTGTATATATAATAATTTCACAAAGCAAACAACATAGAAATTGAAACAGCTTGTGCATACTCACCAACACATTTGTTTCTTGTTCAGTTTCTGGCACATAAGGGTAGTGGTTGTAAAACATGTCATTCCGAACCATCTTCTTCCTCATTCTACAGGGCCCTTCAGTCATCTCTAACATCCATTTGTCCAGATGAGAGCCAATGGGAGGACCCCACAGGCCTCTTTCCCGCAACAACTCATACTCTATTTGGCACCACTCTTCTGTCACATATTTCAGGGCATTCTGCTGACGCTGTGAATGTGAAGATTTCCCAATTTGTATCCAACCCAAAGCAGCAGTAGTAATAATCAATTTTGCCAAAATTATTAAATTATGACTGAATCAAGGTAAACAGTTTTAGGAGAACAGAAGAATTTGTTTTGATAATACAAGTGATCAGCATTAAAATGCATTACAAGTAAATGGCAAAGAAAACCTACCCACACTCTTCTGATGCCTTATTATGGCTGGGAAATGACCCTGCACTTCCAGGTGCAGAGAATAAGCTACAACAGGGCAACAAAGCTGGAAAGGCTCTAAATACAGACTTGGTGACTGGTTCAACAAATACTGCAAATGTTTAAGTGCCTAGTTTTGAGTCAGGAACTAAGTTAGGTGTTGAGGAGAAAAGGAAAAATGAAACAGCCAATGTTTTCAAAGAGCTTACATTCTACTAAATGAATAAAACTTTCACAAATAAGTAAACAACAAGGAAATGGAAACTACAAGGGTGGAGATAACACTAATAACTGAAGAAAGGTCCTTGTGTCTGGGAAAGTTTCATGGAGCAATAAATAGTCCCTAAATTTGACCTCAAAGAAAGAGTTTCTAAGAGGCAAGGACAAGGAGGGAGTGCTTTATAGGCATGAGCAATAGCTCGTGCATTTCTACAAGCATCAAGTTCAGGAAACAGTTTGACTAGAACATGGAATCCATACGTGGGAGCAGGAAATAAAGCCAGAAAGGCAGGGGGAAGCAAGATCATCTACAGCCTTAAATGCCAGAAAGATCAACAATTATCTGAGGACCAGACTGAGAACAGGTTTAAACACAAAAGGGTTAGGCACCAATGGGGGAGAGGGAGAGTAAGAGGTCAGCAGATGAGGAAGACCATCTTTTGGGGACATAAATGAATAAAATCATAGCTCTCCAAAGAATTGACATAATAAAGAAAAGCCTGCTTGATCAGAATTGATCATATTGGATAAAAAACCCAGAAAGACCTGAACATAATGTCTGTCTGATTGTTAAAGAGGAGCTACTAATTTCTTCTGGCATAAGAGAATGAATAACAATGGTGAGAAAGTCTTGACCTTCCAAAGTTGGCTAATAAAGTCTTTTGAGTATGACTGAGAACTTTTGAAATAATTGCCAGAAGTACTGGAAGGCAGCCATGAAAATGCATTAAGGAACTCTGGTGAACAAAACAGATAATTAACAAGGCAAGAGTTCCTGATATTCTTCTTTTTAACATTAATATCTCAGGAACATATGGAAAGAATATAAATGTGTAGCCCTGATCAGTAAACTATTATTTTGTGTGCATACACTGTCAATCCATTAAATGGTAAGGAAGAACTGAGAAAAAGGGCAATTTTAAGTTACTTTCGACCTCTTCCAGCAGCTAATAGAGTTCTTTATCCATGCTAAATAAAATGAAGTACTTTAAAACTGCTAATTAATGTGCATGTGCCAAGTAATATTTATTTGAATGAAATATGAAAACTGATCAACAAAGTAAAAGTAATTTTCATTATAGAAAATTGGGTAGTTTTACATAAACCAAACTGTCATAATCAAATGCTGGCACTATTGTCTCTTCCTCTCCTCTGGGCTGCTCTCTCGCTGCTGTGTCTCACAGTTCATTCTTGGTTCCTCTCCTACTTTCCTAACCATACCTTCTCTACTTCTCTTGCTGTGTTCTCTTCCTCACCATGTCCTGTGTCACCTAGATACTCTCTTTTGGCATTCAGTTATCATCGCCATACATAGCTGGCCTTAACTGTTAGAGCATCATCAATTGCATGCTGGGCATCTCAACTTGGATGCCACACAGTGATCTCAAAATCAATAGGTTCAAAAAGGAAGTCATTCTATATGTTCTCAACTACTTCCACTTTTTCATTTACTTATTTGTATAAATCAATATCATTGTTTCAGCTTCAATGTAAAGTAAAACATAATGTTGGAAGAATGTAGGAGGACAGAAACTGGTTTGTGTTTGTCTTTTGTATTCTTGGCTTCTAGCAAAAGGTTGTGCAATGGGCATTTAATAAATATTTGTCAAATCTGAATCTTTCTTTTTTTTTTTCTTTTCTTTTTTAAACCCTTACCTTCTGTCTTGGAACCAATAGTTTGTATTGGTTCCAAGGCTGAAGAGTGGTAAGGGCTAGGCAATGGAAGGAAGTTAAGTGACTTTCCCAGGGTCACATAGCTAGGAAGTGTCTGAGGCCAGATTTGAACTCAGGACCTCTTGTATCTGGGCCTGACTCAATCCCCTGAACCACCTAGCTGCCCCTTTTTGACTCCCTTTAAAAATAATCTTCAAAGACTTTCTTACTGTCCTTAAGATGCAATCAAACTCCTGTTTTGGGCATTTAAAGCCTTTCATGATCTGTTTCATATATATATATATAAACCTTTATCTTCCATCTTAGAATCAATAATATGTATTGATTACAAGGGAGAGGAGTGGTAAGGACTTGGTCATGGGTTTTAAGTGATTTACCCAGGATCACACAGCTATTAAGTGTTTGAGGACAGAGTTGAATCCAGGACCTTCCATCTCTGAGCCTGGCTCTCAATCCACTGAGCTACCTAGTTGTTCTCTGGTTCCAAAATATTTTTCTAAGCTGATTTTCTAGTCCTTTCTCTCATGCCTTCTACAAAGAAACTAAATGTGTCTTTTCTTATTTCCTTCTTTTCCCCTCCTCATGGAATTGCTAGCTCCCCTCCAGGCACTCCTTAAATGCTACCACTAACAGGAGGCCATTTCAATATGCTCAGGTATTGCTACTCTTTTGCTTCCATCAAAAATTAAATTGGGGGCGAGGGGGAGGGCAGCTAGATGGCTCAGCGGATTGAAAGCCAGGCCTAGAGATGGGAGGTCCTGGGTTCAAATCTGGCCTCAGACACTCCTAGCTATGTGACCCTGGGAAAGTCACTTGACCCCCATTGCCTAGCCCTTACCACTCTTCTGCCTTGGAACCAATACTTACTATTGATTCTAAGATGGAAGGTAAGGGTTTTAAAAAACATTTAATTAGGCTTTACATCAACTTTGTGCACATTTATGTATGCCCATGTTGTTTTCCACCAGTAAAATGTAGATTTCTTGAGAGCAGGAACTATTTCATTTTTGTCTTTCTACCCCTAGTATAGAAAACAGTGAACAGTACATAACAGGAATTTAATAAAAACTTGCAAATAAATACTTATCAAATTGGACTGCACTAGAGATTTATTTTCTACAGAGATGTCATTCTAGATTGGGATACTTCTCTTCTTTTGTTATAGGAATTTATTTTCTTTGAAATACAAAAAACCTTATTAAAAAGCCATGGCAACACATAATGAAACAGCAAGACTTTAACAAATATAAATACCAGATGCCCAAATTTGTGATAGTTTAATTTTAAAATTACAGTTAATAATAAAATAGTTCTAGTTGCCCCAAAAAGACCACAAGTATTTAGGAGAAGTTATTAAGTAACTATGAATTATATAATTAATATAACATTATAAAATTCTTTTTGCATTGAGCTTACTAATGAGAATTCCTTGAATAGATCTTGTTTCTTTACAGAGGTTCAAAGCACTTTTAGGCTATTTTTCATATATTACTTCAAGGTATTCCTGTTAAACTGGAAGGAGTTCAGTAAATACCAGCTTTATGATCTCTGCTTTATAAATGGGAGATAAGAACAAATAAACAGCTCACAGAACTAAAAAGTGCTGAACCCAAGAGTGATTCCTAGTTTACTGTTTTATAGTTTATCTAGAGAAAATTAACAGTTTTCCTCAACACCATTATCAACAGCTAGAAGCTGGGCTAGTGTCAGATATGATGTGACTGAATGTGGTGATTTGAAAAAATTATACTTACTTTACTATAATCTTACCTCCTGATATTCTTTATACTGTGTGTCTACCAAGTCCCGTACAACAGCAATATGAGTAAACATCCACTGGGAAATCTCCTAAAATGTTGGGTAGATGGGAGGTAAAAGTCTTAATATCTCCTTAAGATTACATTACAAAAGAGTTCATTGACATTTAAAATCATATAAATGAAGTGTAATTGATTAAAATTCTATTCATAACCCCAAAAAGAAATAATACCCCAACTTTTTCTATTATTAGTTAATCATAACTCCTATGATGAAGACTCACTCATTTTTAGTTACTTTACAGTTGCTTATGAAGTGTTAATATTGAGATGTTGCTGAGATGATTGAGAATAAAATACTGACCACAGCTTTTTGGTCTTATCTCTAGCACAACAGTCAACTAATAGATAAAATATTATCTACATATTATTTATTAGTTGACTGTTGTGCTAGAGGTGAGACCAGAAAGACCAAAAAACAAATCTTCTTATTTGTTAGGTTTTCATCTAATTGCATATTTTGAAGCCAAGATTTAGAGACAGAGGGGACGTCTGAGGTTGTCTAATGCCACCTCCTCATTTTATAGCTGAGGAAACCATAGTCCAGAGAGGTTAAGTGACTTGCCTGAGGTGAAAAAATATTAAATGGAAGAGTCAAGATTTCCACTGACATGAAAATAACGGTCTCATAACTTTTATAATTATACACTACTATCTTTTCTATTCAATTGCCTTCTAACATGAATGTTAGAACTTCATATTCACAATGAAATTTAAGCAAGTGAGAAGTTCTGCCAATCTGGATTAATACTTTCATGAAAGCCTGAAGTAGAATCAGCAAGAAATAATTCATTTTAAGTTATTTATAAGGACAATGCATACTTTATGCTTTAATTTATCATCTTCTCCTACTATTTCTGATGGAATCCCTCCCCTTCCCTTTCCCCGCCTCCCTCTGACTAACCTGTGTGGAGAGATTATGTTTGTTGAGGCCACTTTCCTTTCGATTCCTTCTGGATCCTGTTAACTTGGAAAGGCCAAAACCACTGCTGACTCGGGACAGTTTGGACTGTGTGCTTGGCACCAGGGCTTCTCCTCGACTGATGCATTTCTTTTCATGGGCTATGTAATTCAAATGGGATTGTAGTTATTTCATCTTGTTTATCATAGATAGTAGGGCTCTAAACTTGTCATGGCTCACATGTAGCTTAAAATGGAAAGATAATTCATTTATCTACCTGTTACCGTCTCATTAATCTTATTCATTTCCAAAATCCCAAGGTAATGAAGGGGTGGGTATATTTGGGTATTCTCTCATTTACTGTTAACACCACAACATCCTCTCATTAACTAATCAATTAACACAATCTCAGTTTAATGAAAAAAAAACTAATATATAAATATTGTTTAACAAACTGGAGAAACCTCTTCTTTCTGAAAAAAAAAACCTACTTATTTTTTTTCTATCTAGAAAGCATTCCAATTTCTTAGGCTTAAATAAACTCAGTTATAGGCTACAAAATTTATTAACAGGATAACAAAAAAAACAAAGACATAATTATTTACAATATATCAATTCACAGTCTTGAAAAAAAAAAGTACAACGAGCCATATTTTAAGACATAGCCAAAGAATATTTTACTACGTTATTTCTATTTGTTACAAAGATTCCAATCTCTATCATGTTCCCCCTTCTGCCCTTAAAAGTCTTCTCTTAAAATAAAGAAGTATATTCAAACAAAATACATTTGTACTTTATTGGTCATGTGTGAAAATATCTGCCCCATTCTGCTCCTACATTCTTTCCTTTAACCAGGAGGAGGAAGAAGGGAGGTATGCATGTTTTATCATCAGTTGTCTGGGATAATGATTCCAGAAACCTGTGGTTTCTGGTTCTTTGCTATAACAAAAAGTGTTGCTGAATTTGTTTAGGTATCTATGAGTTCTTTACTTCTGCTAATACTTTCTTTGGGTTAGCTCTAGAATAAAAGAATTGTTTGACCAAAAGTTAGGCACATTTAGAAACTCTGGGAGTATGGATCTAATTTCTAATACTGTGGACAAATTCACAGCTACACTAACGTGTATTAGTGTCCCCAGTCATTCTAGTCTCTTCAGTAACTGTAATGTTCCCTTTCTGCCATCTTTGGCAATTTGATGGGCATGAGATAGAACCAGATTTGGAGTATATTTTACTATGGTTGCTGATACCTTGAACTTCTCCCCTTGAAAATGACTTGAGGGAAGCTGGTTAGCTCAGAGAATTGAGAGCCAGGCCTAGAGATAGGAGGTCCTGGATTCAAATCTGGCCTTAGATATTCCCACTGAGTGACCCTGGGCAAGTCACTTAACCCCCATTGCCTAGTCCTTACCACTCTTCTACCTTGGAACCAATACACAGTACTGATTCCAAGATGGAAGGTAAGAGTTTTTTTTTTTTTTAAAAGAATGATTTGTTCATATTCTTTGACTATTAAAGAATGGTTTGTGATTTTATTTATTTGTATTGGTTTTCTATACGTCTTGGATATCTGACCATTCATTATGAGAGAAATATGTTGTAGTGACTTTAGTCCCCCATTTGTTACCCTTCTAACTGTACTGCATTGGTTTGTTTAAAGAATTTTCCCATTATATATTATGTGATTTGCTCTATTTCTGGTCAACAATTCTTTCCCCATTTATGTTGTGAAAGGTATTTCCATCCCTGTGCCTTTAATTTCTGTATGCTGTCATTCTTCAGGGTCAAGTGTGTATCCACTTTTGTTTGTGGTAGGTATATAATGTGAAATGGGAGTTCTACTGCTTCTGAATGTTGGTTTCCTAGACTTTTCCACTGATCTACTTTTTAGCCAGTAGTAAATAATATTTATGAATACTGTTTTGCAAACTAGTTTAGGACTTAGTACTGCATCTCTCCCCACCCATTATTATTTCCCTTGAGATTCTAGACCCTTTGGTAGTTTGACTACTGTGACACTAAATCAGTAAATTAATTTAGATAGTAATTATCAGTTTTAATATAATAAAAGGGACTAAACAAGTAATTTCCCCCCAATTTTTTTATTCCTGGACAGTGAATTCTGGATTCACATAATCACTGTGTGCATTAATTGATTAGGGTAAAACTAGCCTTTCCTGATGAATTTTTATGGGTAATATACAGAAAAGGTTTATGATTTACTACTTAACTAAAGTAATTGTTTTTTTTTTTTTTAAAACCTATACCTTCCATCTTAGAATTAATACTGTGTATTGGTTCCAAGGCAGAAGAATGGGAAGGGCTAGGTAATGGGGGTTAAGTGACTTGCCCAAGGTCAGATAGATGGGAAGTGTCTGAGGCCAGATTTGAACCTAGAACCTCCTGTCTCTAGGCCTGGCGCTCAAACCACCAACATACCCAGCTACCCCCAAAAGTAAATGTTTTTTAATTAGTTTTAGCTGAATCTTAAGGAAAAACAAAGCGATTATGTCATCTGTAAAAGGGGAAATTCCTTTGTCTATATTTTGTTTATTTTTCTTGTTTTGTTATAACTAGAATTTCTAGGATTACATGAAAAACTAGTAGTAACAGTGGACATCCTTCTTTTACCCTGTTCTTATTGGACATGACTCCATCATTTCTCCAATATAAAGGATGCTAGTTCTTGATTTTAAATAAGTACTACTTATTGGGTCAGAGAAAAGTCCATTTATCCTTTCTAGTATAAATTGTCAAATCTTTTTTTAGAATTATTTATATGATTATGTTCATTTCATTTTTGCTACTAATATGGTTTATGATGTTTATATATTGCCTAATACTGAGTCAAGCCTATGTTCATGAAAGGAATTCAACTTGGTGATAATGCATAATATTTTGAGTATGTTGCTGTGGGCTATTTGTTAATATTTTACTCAATATTTTTATTTGAATTTATAGCACTCATGGTCAAGTTTCCTTTGCTTGCTATATCTTTTTGTTTTAGGAATTAGGATAATTTTTTTTCATATACTGAAAGGAGTTTGGTAGGATGCGATCTATCTCTATTTTTGCTAACAATTTGTGTAAAATGATAGTTAATTATACTTTGATACTTGGCAGAATTCACTTGTAAATGATTTGGTTCTGTGGGTTTTCTCTTTGGGAGTTCATTTATAGCTTGAAAATTTCTTTGTTTGGATACTTGTAGTTGTTGTTACTTTCCATGGTGTTTTTTTTTAACTGTTAACTTCCATCTTAGAATCAAAAACAAGTATCGGTCCCAAGGCAGAAGAGCAGTAAGGGCTGGGCAATTGGGCTTAAGTGACTTGCCCAGGGTCACACTGCTAGGAAGTGTTTGCAGTCATATTTGAACCCAGGACTCCCATCTCTGGGCCTAACTATCCACTGAGATACCTAGCTGTCTACTCATGTTTTTTTTTTTTTATTAGACATTTATTAATATTCGTTTTTAATCTGTTTACATACTTTATGCCCCTACTTTCCCCTTCACCCCCCGCTCTTCCCCCACCCATGGCCAATGCACATTTCCACTGGTTGTACCATGTGTCCTTGTTCAGGGTCTATTTCCCATTCATGTCCGCCTCAGCCCATGCATTCAAGCAATTGTTTATCTTATATGTTTCCTCTCCTGCAGTCCTTCCTCTGAATGTGGGTAGCATCTTTACCATAAATCCCTCAGAGCTGTCTTGTGTCATTGCAGTGCTGCTGGTACAGAAGTCCATTACATTTGATTTTACCACAGTATATCAGTCTCTGTGTACAATGTTCTTCTGGCTCTGCTCCTTTTCGCTCTGCATCACTTCCTGGAGGTCTCTCCAATTTGCATGGAATTCCTCCAGTTTATTATTCCTTTTAGCACAATAGTATTCCATCACCCGCATATACCACAATTTGTTCAGCCATTCCCCATTTGAAGGACATCCCCTCATTTTCCAGTTTTTTGCCACTACAAAAAGCGCAGCTATAAATATTTTTGTACAAGTCTGTTTATCTATGATCTCTTTGGGGTACAAACCCAACAATGGTATGGCTGGATCAAAGGGCAGGCAGTCTTTTATAGCCCTTTGGGCATAGTTCCAAATTGCCAGCCAGAATGGCCGGATTATTTCACAACTCCACCAGCAATGCATCAATGTCCCAATTTTGCCACATCCCCTCCAGCATTCATTACTCTCTCCTTCTTTCATTTTAGCCAATCTGCTAGGTGTGAGGTGATACCTCAGAGTTATTTTGATTTGCATTTCTCTAATTATTAGAGATTTAGAACACTTTCTCATGTGCTTTTTGATACTTTTGATTTCTTTATCTGAAAATTGACTATTCATGTCTCTTGCCCATTTATCAGTTGGGGAATGGCTTGATTTTTTATACAATTGCTTTAACTCCTTGTATATTTGAGTGATTAGACCCCTGTCCTACTCATGTTTTAAAATAAAATGAAGTTTACTTGTTTAAACTGTTTCCATTTTTAAGGTAACCTTGTTACGGTTGCTATCCCCTACTTTTTGGAATTTACTTGAAGTGTGACAAATTCTTCTCCACCCCTTCATTTTTAACTGTGTGAATCTTTCTAGGATTTCCTATAAACTACCTATTGGATTCTGTTTTATGAGTTGACTCCTTATTTTCATGGTTAAAACTGATGATTAAATATTTCCTTCAATCATCTTCTGATATACATTTACTCTTTTGCTTCTGGTCACACTTTATATAGAAGATGGAGGTGGAAATAGACTTAATCTGAGAAACACTAGTAACCTGTGTAGCTAAAGTATTCTATTCCTAATCCTCTTCCCCTCTTTTCTTTATGAAGTCTAATCTCTTTCTCTATACTCAATTAAGCAATCAACAAGCATTTGTTAGGTGCTAGCTATACACTAGGTACTGAGCCAACTGCTGGGGATACAACAAAGAATTGTTCTTAAACAACTCACAATTTAATGGGAGAGATAATATGCAAAGATGTCTCTGTATATGCAAAGATATATACAGGGCAAACAGGAGAGATTTGAGAGATGTCAAGAAAGCTAGGAGATGGGGAAAGAAGGAATTCCAGGCATTCTTGGACAGCTAGGACAAATACTCTGAATGCTCATGAGGGAGAACACCTTGTAATAGCAAGAAGACCACACTCAATGGATGTTAGTGTGCATAGAGGGGAGTTAGATGTAAGAAGACAGGACAGAGAGGAAGGAATCAAATTCAGAACAAATATAAAAGCCAAATAGAGCATTTCGTATGCCAATTCTGGAGGCAAAAGGGAGTCATGGAGTTTCCTGAATAGAAGTGTTACATGTTTAGACTGGGGGATGGACTGGAGTAGGGAGAGACTTGAGGCAGTGTCTTGGGAAGAGTCCAAGCATGAAGTTTTGAGGGCCTACACTAGGGTGGTAGCAGAGCCAGAGGTATTGCTAAAGTAGGGTGGCCAGGATTGACAATCTACTATATATGGGTAATGAGTGACATGATGAGGATGACATTTCAATTCTAAGGCTGGGTGACAGGGAAGATCGTGGTGCTCTGAATAATAACAGAAAGCTAGGAAGAATGGAGGTTATTGGGGCAGGGCCAAGGTAAAGACACTGGGTTCAGTTTTGCATATTTAAGATGCCTTTGAGACATCTAGTCTGAGAGGTGCAATAGGCAGTTGGAGATGTGAGCCTGAGGTTAGTGGTGGATAAATAAATCTGAAAATCTCTGCATATAGATGATAACTGAATTTATGGGAGCTCATGAGATCACTGATTGAACTAATATAAAGGGAGAAGAGAAGAGAGCCCCAGACAGAGCTTTAGGGGACACTTATGCTTGAAGGCCAGAGCTTACATGTGCATCTAGCAAAGGAGACAGGGCAGCAGTTAGGCAGATAGGAAGAGAAGTAGAAGAGAACAGTATCTCAAATCCTAGAGAGAAGAGACAATCAAATAGAAGAGCATGCTGGACACAACTGAAATGAATAAACGACAACAAAAATATCCACTAATAGGATGATGATATTTACTGTTACAGAATCTCAGATTTGATAAGAGGTCCCAGAAATAATGACAGCTGAGCCAATTCTACAGACTTTTGAGATCAAATATAACAAGTCTAATTCCTTTTCTAAATGACATCTCTCTGAATATTTGAAGTCATGTATCACGTCCCCCTAAGTCTCTTCTTCCTTAATTTATATATCATCCATAGTTTCAACTAACCATCACATGGAATGGCCTGAAAGTTCCTTACCATCTTGGTCACCTTCTTCCCAATACTCCTTAGTTTATCAATGTCAATTTAAAATGTGGAATCTGGTACTAACCAAAATACTCCAGACCCACCTGATCAGGGCAAGGCAAAATAGACCTGGGGGCAGCTAGGTGGCTCAGTGGATTGACAGGTCTAGAGATAGGAGGTTCTGAGTTCAAATCTGCCCTCAGATACTTCCTTAGCTGTATGACCCTGGGCAAGTCACTTGATCCCCATTGCCTAGCCCTTACCAGTCTTCTGCCTTTAAACCAGCACAAGCTATTGATTCTAAGACTGAAGGTAAGTGTTTAAAAAAAAAAAAAAAAAAGGTAAAGTAGAACTATTACTTTGAGTCCCGGAAACTATAAGTTTCCTAAGGCAGCCTAAGACCTCAATAGCTTTGAGGGCTGCCAGTACCTCAAAGATGGCTATTTTAAAAAATAAACCCATTTGTTCTATATTAGATAAAAAACAGAAAGGGCTAAGTAACTGGGATTAAGTGACTTGTTCCGAGTTATACACTCAGATATAAGAGGAAGTGTCTTAGGCCACAGTTGCACCCACGACCTCCTGTCTCTAGGTCTGGCTCTATCCTCTATCCTCTATCACTTTGCTGCCTTTCCACCTCTATCTCACCTCTTCCTTTCCTTCAGTTGTAAAATCAATAATAAGTATCAATTCCAAGGCAGAAGAGTGGTAAGGGCTACAAAGTTGACTAATATTAAGCTTGCAATTCACTAAGGCCTCCAGATAGTGGACTATTTAAATTTGAACTTTTTTGCCACAAATAGTAGGATTTCTTTAAAGTGAGAAAAGACCTGAATAAACCTACAGAAATTTTCTGTATTACTAACAGAACTTGGAAAGTAGAAAGAAAAATAATTTAATTCAAAATTACTAAAAATAAAACAAGTTAAATATTATCACCATTATCAAACCACCCAAGTATTAACTTTTTAGAATAGCAAAGTTCATTTGGAGGAACAAAAGTCTAAGAATATAAAGGGAAATGCTGAAAAATGTAGGAATAAAGAGACAGCACTGTCATATCTCAAACTATTTTTTAAAGTAGTAATCTCTAAAATTATTCACAACTATTCAGAAAAATTGCTATTCAAAAAAGCAAGGTAAGCAAGACTCAGGAGCAATCACTAAAATAGTTTTCCATAAACCCCCAAAACACAAATTATGAGGTAAAATCATCCTTTTTGGTAAGAACTGGAAAGCAAATCTGAGAAAATTTGGACCGATTAAATTTGGACCATTATATCATATTACCCAATAATCATAAATTAGATGTCAAACTTGAATATTCTAACATCATTAAATACAACATAGCGCTTAAAAGAGAATGGTAGGTGGTACTTTATATAATCTATGCCTAGGGGTAGAATTCTAAACTAGAGATAGAGGTCATCAAAAAGTAAAAAAAAAATTTAATTACATAAAATTTCAAGTTTTTACATGAGTAAAATCAATGCTGACAAAAATAAGAAAATCTTCATAATATCTCTGATAAAGACTTGATATTCAAGATATATAAGGAACTGATTCAAGATATGAGAAGTCATTCCCCAGGAGATAAGTGACCTAAGCATATGAACAAGCAGTTTGAAAAAATGCAAGCTATCAACAACCATGTGAAAGGATGCTCCATAGCACTAGGAATAAGGGAAATAAAAATTTAAACACTTCATAATTGCCAGACTGGCAAAGAAGATAAATGTGGAAGGGCTGCAGCATATTAGTGCACTGTTGGTGTAGCTAAGAATTGGTCCAATCAACCTGGAAAACAATTTTCAATTATGCTAGAAAGTCACTAAATTGATGAATTAAACCTGTTAAACCAACAATATCACAATTAGGCATACTCCTCATGGAGATCAAAGATAGAAAGATCCTTTAAAATATCTACTGTAGCATTTTTATAAAAGCAAAGAACTAAAAGGAAAGTGGGTATCCAGAGACCTTAGTTTTCTCTATACAAATCAGTTTCTGAATGCAATAGAATATTGTTAAACTATAAACAATGACAAATTATGAAGAACTGAGAGAACAATTTTAAAAATTACCACAATATGTAAATAAAACAGCATAGAAAGAGCCCAGAACTCTGATCAATGTTATGACCATCACAACTTCAAACAAGTAATGCTGAAGCATGTCTTCTGCAAGACGGTAGAGAGGTGGTACACTTCCAGCATGGAATAAATCATATGTGGTCAGACCATCGAGAATCTGTTGGGAGTGTTTTGCTTAAATGTACTTCTTTGTTGAAAGGGAAGATTCAATTGGGCTGGGATTCACTGGGAAGTGAAACAACGGTTTTTTGTTTAAAAATAAATAAATAAAGACATATCCATAAAGCACTGCCTTCCCTCTTCCCTGACAATAATCTAAAGTACTTTTTATTTATTTATATTTGAATGTGCTATCAAAATGCTTCAATGGACAGAATAACTTCCTTTTGGGGAATCATATTTATATATCTGGAATCTACCTATACACATGCAGAAAGCATAAGGGCAGGTGATAAATCCATCCAGCCAGATAATAGCTCTGCACACAGCCCAAAAATCCACCCAAGCTCTGTAAGCTCTCTTACCCAAGTGGTTCTGCCAGCATTTTAAAGCAGCTTCTTCAATCAGAGGCCTTGCAATGGTGATATCCACCAGTCCCCGGTCATTGACAGGCAGAGTCACCTTAAAAAGTTCTTCCAGAGTTTGTTTCTTACTATGTATCAATTCAGTCCAGACTCTGTTGACAGCTTTTATGAGAAGCTGACGACCTAAAATAGAAAACACCATATACAGTTCTTTTAGATATAAAAGTAATTTTAATTAAAAACAATTAGTTTATCCACAATCTTTGCAATGATTACGATAAACAAAAAAGCAACAATAATTAAAGTTCTTACTGAGTGATAATTAAACTTATACCTAAATATAGCCATCTGTTAAACCAGTTAGAAATAATTAGTTGGCATCTAAGTGAGAGACCATAAGTATAAGGTATATAAACAGAATCTATAAACATGTTCTAGACTAAACATAAATATACTTTGAGTCTTTTTATGTTGCTACTTTCAAAATTAAGTGGAATTGGTAAGATCTCTTCCTTAGTACATTTGGCTACTTCATCATCATCATCAACAAGCATTTATTAAGCACCTACTATGGGCCATGGACTGTGGTAGGTGCCATGGATATAAAGAATGACCTTAGATTGTAGTTGGGAGGAACATGGAGGAAAAAGAGGTGTATGGAAAAAGTTGAGTCCTGAAAGGAAGAGTGGGATTCTAAAGGCCATAAGTGGAAAGGAGGACAAGTCAGGCATGTATGGAGGAGAAAGTAATATTACAAAAATCTAGAGGATGCAGAAAGAGAGGGCGCTCCACAGCATGAGATGCAGAGGAGAGGTCAGGAAGGATGAGTATAGAGAAATATAGAAATATTTGCCAATTAAGAGACTGTTGATAAACTTGGAGAAAGCAATTTTAGTTGAGTAATAAAATCAGAAGCCATACTGCAAAGGGTTGAAGAGTACGAAGAAAGCAAGTAGAGGCACTGGAGTAGATATCTTTTTCTAAGAGTCTGGAAAAGAGAGAAGAGATACAGGATGATAGTTTAAGGGGATGGTAGGGCCTAGTAAAGGATCTGGGAGATTTGGGCATATTTGAAGGCAGCAGAGAAAGACCCAGGAGATAAGAAGCTGAAGATTAGAGAGAAGATAAATGATTGAAGCTACAGAACTACTGAAGTTGATAGAAAAAGGTTGGATCAAAGAGTACATGAAGAGAGATTCTGGGTTCAAATCTGGCCTCAGACCCTTCTTAGCAGGGTGACACTGGGAAAGTCACTTAAACCTCATTGCCCAGCCCTTCCTGGTCATTTGCCTTGGAACCAATACACAGTATTGGCTATAAGATGGAAGGTAGGAGTTAAAAAAAGAGTACATGAAGAGAGATTGGTTTTGACAGAGAAGGTCACCTCACTCACTGCCAAAGAGTAAGGGGGAAAGAGAACTGAGACATGATGTCAAGAATTTTTGGATGAAGAGGAGAAAGGGGTGCTCATGTTGAATGGCTTCAATTTTCTTTATTACTTTCTTGATGCAATTTTATTTTTTCAATAGAATCATTATCATCTCTCTCCTCCACTTCCACAACATTGGAGAAGAAAAAAGTAAAACAAAAATTGTAAAAATATGAATTTTCAAGCAAAAAAAAATTTCCTACATGGGCCATATCCAAAAACAATGACCTCATTCTGCATTTTGAATCCATTACTTCCCTGTCTGGAGATGGGTAGCAGGCTTCATTTTCAGTGACTTAGAATCATCACTGGTCACTGTTTGGACCAGAGTTCTTAAGTCTTTCAAGAGAGTTTGTCTTTACAACATCATTGCTATTTTATAAATTGCCCTGCTACTTCGTTTCACTGCACTTGGCACTACAAGTCTCCTTGGGCTTTTCCCTCATCCTTTCTTATGGCACAAGAATATCCATTATGCTCACATACTCCAATTTGTTCAGCTATTCTCCAGTTGATGAGGCAGTTCTTTGCCCCTATGAAAATAGCTGCTATAAATATTTCTTTAATGTAGGCTTCCTTTTTTATCTTTTTTTTTGGTGGAAGATTGCCATACAATACATAGTCTAGAACTTTTGGGGCACAGTTCCAAACTTCTTTCCAGAATGGTTGGATCAAGTCACAGCTTCACCAACAGTAAAGGTGTCTATTACTTCAGCCCCTTCATTTCTGTTGACTGCCAATCTTGCAAGTGTCATGTAGAATCCTAGCAAGAGTATAAAGTTTGCCAAGAACTGAGCTGAGACAGGACAAGAGGTGAGGGATCTGAATATAGGTGAAAGTGAGAGCTAAAATCACTAACAACAGGACAATAATTGAAGCCTCAGGAGGGATAAGGGCCTGGGAAAGCTCTAAGGGGTTGTGAACCTGGAGGTCATGAACAGGGCAAAGAATAAGTTTGAGAAAAAGGTGAGACCCAGTGAAAGATGGAATGACAGGAGATGTCAGAGTTTAGGACAAAAACAAGTCTGCTTACTGTGCGATGGGGATTTCAGAGAACACTGCAGAAAGGTGGCTAGGTTGGAGTGGGACTTGTCTGGCTCAGGTAGTACTGGGATAAGACATGGGGAGCCTTCAATTATACAGGGTAGGAAGGAGAAGCAGGAGCTTTATAGTCCGAGGGAAACAAGAGTCAGCAGACCCAAGGCAAGCCAAGGACACAGGATTGTTGGGGAGGACCCTAGGCTGGGTCTGGCTCTGAGTTGATCTTGCCTGGTTGTAGCTGCTGCCCCTCCTTACCTCACATACCCTCACTGGCAGGGGCTGCCCAGGGCCTAGGACTGTGTTTAGCCACAACTTGCAGTCACAGCAAAGAAAAGAAGGAGAGAAAGAGACTTGCCACAGGTAGTAGCTGGGCTCGTGCCGGTTGTGTTACCTTCACTGACATCTTGGCTGCAGCTGCTGTCTGGGTCTATGTCGGAGGGGATCATGATGTGCCAGGTTGTCATGCGGGCCTCTGCCTCAAGGCCAAATCCATCCACGTGGCTGAAAATGTCCAATCATTTTAACATGTCTGAGGAAGGTTATGACCTTGGGAAATTTCTAGTGATTAAACACTGCTTCGTCAAGTCACAGATTTCTCACCTCCTCACTTTCTACCCCTCTTCTAGGGGATTTGAACACTCACGCTGGGGCTCCTTCCAACATCTTGGATCTCCTCAGACCTCCACCACTTCCCTCTTCACTCTACTTTAGTCATTTACAGGCCAGGAGCTCCCCATTGCCCGCAAATATTACACATGTCTAGATGAAAGCTGACATTATTGCATCTGAACAGGATCTACCATTCTCTCTCTCTAAACTTCCTTTTTGCCCTCAAAGAGCCCTTTACTTCCTCCAGCTCTCAGTATTTTCTCAAGCTCATAGCTCTTCTGACTCCATTTTCGTCCCTTCCCAATCTTGATCTGGTCTTAAACAATTCTGCCCAACTGTCCTCTGATCTTGAATCCCATGCTTCATCCTCTTCCTCTCAACACTCACTCCAGGTCTGACCGTGGCCCTGTGTTAAACATATGCCTTCCCCTTACATGCTGTTGAAGAGAGCACAGGAAGTCACATAACCATGCTGATTGGACACACTACAAATTTATATTAAATAACTTTGACTGCAGCAAAGCAACCCTTTGGTTCTTGCCTAACTGGTTCTGGACCTTGCTTCCACAGAAGCTATTCCAAACCTCTTCTCTTTTCAAGTTACATCATTCTCTCACCTTTAAGTGAGGAACTTGTCTGCTAATTCATTTAGAAAAGGGAAGGCCATTCACCATGAATGACCACTTCTTTTCATTTCAAAGACCCCTTGATATCATGTTCCACTCCCTACCCCTTTCCTTAAATATTGAATGAGGCAGCCCTTCTCCTTGTGTACCTGACCTCTTTTGCTCTCTCATTCAACACATCCCAATCCCTAATACTTCAGAGGCAGGACTTGAACCAGTCTTTGTGACCCTTAGGCCTGGTCTCAATCCATGACACCACACTGTCTCCCTTAAATGTTGTGAAGGAAATGAAAAATGACCCAAGACTATCCACAAGTGATCTCTTATACAGTCCTACTCTTTCCCCATTTAATTGTGGTGAATATCCTCATCCATCAGCTACTATCTTTGTGCATCAATGTCTATGCTGGCCAGTAGGCACTTCTAGAGAGAATGATATGAATAGAAAAGGATTAAGATAGATCCCTAGAAAACGGATCGAGTATTTTACAACAATGGCTCTTTTCAAAATTATACTGTGAAAGTCAAATGTTAAGGAAGTCATATTGTTTTATCATACAACTTTGTTGGGAAATTTAAAAAAACACAATGACTACTTTATTCATTCTTTGACTCTTGAACTGCTCAAGAATTAATGCAGAATTGTGATAATATGATCATAGATTTATGCCTGGCAGGGACTTTAGAGGCCAATAAATCCAATCCTTTGTTTCAGTACAGATTTAGATGACTTGCCAGTGTCCTATATGAGCATCTGAGGCAAGGTCTGAATTCGGGTCTTCCGCACACCAAGCCCAGTGAACACTAAGTCCCCTAACTGCCTGTTTTAAAAAACAAAACAGAATTTGTTTTTTGGATCAATTTAGGAAGCTCACTGGCCAATGCAACAGGCAACTGCTCTGTAATTTATACTCTTATAAAGTTGCCTGAATCATGAGTGTTAACTCATTTGCTAAAGGTCATATAGCTAACATGTGATAAAAGTGAGATTAGAACACAGGTCTTCTAGACTCTAAATTCAACTCTCTATACATGACTCTTTTCTCTACTCATTTTGTTAAATGTCCAGCTAAAACATACAATTATTAACTATAAGTGAAAATGAACTCACTTTTGTATTTAGTTTAATTTCTCAAGACAAAAGTCCAAATAAACTTTTCCCCCACTATTTATGATGAAATGATAGTCCTTGCTCTAAATAGATTCACAATGGAGTGGCCTCAAAATAATGAGGATTTTATGGATTACAAATGAAGACTTGCACAAGCTAGCAAATATCATCAGACAGATGTATGCCTGGGAAAAGATGTGGGTTGATCACATAATGAGGCTGAAAGAGAACTTCTGGGCAACCTATGGAGAATCTAAAGGCAGATTCCCTCAGAAATCTGGATTGGCTCTCTGTGAAATTTTTGAGAGCAAATGTCCGAGCATACAAAAAGAGCAGTCTGCGCTATATGAGGGCAGGCTTACATCAATGGCATCACTGATTCACTGAAGTATTCAAGACATAGTAAACAGTTTTGGGTTGCAACTTCTTAAGGATGCATTAATATAGGAGCTTCATTTGGATTTCTGCTTAACAGTGTTAGCTTAGAGAAAAAATTGGCTAGTTTTGCTTACTTTCCATTAAAAAAAAAACTCCATGTGGTCAGAAAAACCAGAAGAGAACTTAAAAGTTCAACCAAAATGCCCCCTCATTTAACAGGCAAGTAAATTAATGCTATGGCCAATGCTCTTAATAAGTAGTAAGTGATAAGCCACGATTTGAACCCATATATTCTTGCTCCATATTTAAGCTGATTAAAGGGAAGGAATATTGCCACATAATTGTTATCACGAAATTTTGTTTTTGTTGTTGTTTTGTATAGGATAATAGTTTCTGGACTTCAATATGATGATTTTGTCCTAAAGTACTCACCTTCCAACATGCAGATTTATCAAGCAATGAGCCAGACAGCTAATGAACTCTTGGTCATGGTTTCCTGGTCCTAGGATTAAGTTTCTGTTCACAGTAAGGACCCTAAGAGAATCGAGGAGAGCAACTTGCTGTGGGACTGTTTTGTGTGCCCTTGAAAACTGGTACAAGATGGTCCTATTTAGGCAGTGGTAAACGGCATCCAGTGACAACCCTTGGGATCTTCGTTTTGACTAATTAAACATATGAAAAGTACATGGTAAAATGAATAGTGCAATATCTTTACAACAAGGAATGCTCTGCTGAAGTTAATGAAATAATTTATTATTCATAAAACACTTGAGGAAAAAAAATGAACATTGTTCTATGTATAGTTTAATAACTGAAAATGACACCAGAAAATATTTTGTAAGAAGCTTTCATTTCACTGCTTTTTGAGTACTACTCTCTCTTTCTGAAAAATGCAAACACACAAATAATCTGAGAAATAGTATAACTTACAGAACTGCATATCCGTTTCCTACTTTCAACATTTTTTCCTATGTGTTATTGAATAAAGGAATTGGGATCTAGAACAATGTAAAAATTAACTTTATTCATAAGTACCTGAGCCACAGATTAACATAGAACATTCAAAAGAAAGAGGAAGCACAAACAAGAGAAATGTATCTTGGCAAAAAAACAAAAGTGGCCGATCCTTACTGCCTTTCTATCTTGAACTTACTCACAATGGGCACAAGTAGCAATTAGTAGACTAAATAGCAATTGGAAGTGCTTAACTATGGAAAGCTCTTTAGAGGGCAAAGAGGATCAAGAATTCTAATGTTGGCCACAAACTGACAGTTGGGTCCACACAAATTCTACTCCTTATAAGAAAACAAGTTAGAAAAATCGCTGAAAATAGATTGCCATATGCTTATTTAGTAAGCTTTCCTTCATGTAAAAATACAAGCTGAGAAGAGTAATTCTGGCCTCTTCCCAAAGCCACTATCTTGGAATCATCGGAATCATTGGCAAAATAGTGTTTATCACTAATCAAATTCAATAAACATTAGTTCCTAGACTGTGCTGGGGATGATGCTGCAATTACAAAATTAAAACAATCTCTCTTGCCCTAAGATTATATGCTACAGTATTGTTATTATTATAATTGTTATATCATTAACAGTATCAGTTAAAAATAAAAACAAAACAAACTATTAATAAAGAAACTTTGTACAACGGGCTTGAACAGGTTACCTGTGCAATCAGCTGAATAATAAAATCTATAAGAAGCTTAGATTCCTTGTTGAACATTCCCTGCCAAAGCTTGTCGACCACACGCTGGGTGAAATAAAATACATTGTTCACTAGCACTTGGTAACTTCCTCCACTGGTAATGGGTAGAGATGCATCTTCCCCTAAATTCCAAGAAAAAAAAAAATCAACAAGAGAATCAATATATATGCATCAAGGGAGAAAAACAATTAAGTTTTAGTTTAAGTTTAGTTTAATTTTAATTTTTAATTTAAATTTAAATTTAATTTTAATTTTGTTTTAGTTTAAGTTTAAGTTTAAGGCTCTGAAACAAATTTAGCTAGTCCTAAGACTATACTATCTGAATACCTTTACTCATTTTTAGATAGCTGGATAATCATGGGAAAAATAATCATTTCTATAGATTGTTTCAGTTAAACTAAATTTAACTAAATAACTGAAATAAGTTTCAGTTAACATAAATTTAACAGCCTCTTAGTCACTATTTTCTCAGTTGTAAAATGAAGTTATGGGAATCACAATGAAATCATGCAGGTGGAAATGATTTGAAAATTATACAGATGCTGTCTCTCCTACCTCTAAGTATCATCCACTCTGTATTTCATATCATAAATATTTTAATCTAAACAAATCTCAATGGAAGTTGGACTTAGTACGTAACATTTCAGGATATACCTTTTTCACATCATGACAACATTAAAAATATCCAGGCAAACATTTTCTTAAGTTAAAAGCAATAAGCAATGAGAAATGAAAAAGTAAGACCAGAATTCTTGAAGATTGTTTTCTTTTTTTTTTCATATTTAATGAATAGAGGGGAGGTGTAGAAAAAATAAGAGTTCAAATAGGAAGTAAAAGAAGAAACTAAAATTCATTAGGATTTCCTAATGGAAGATGATTGGTAAAAATAAAAGTAAAAACATGGAATTACCCAACAAAACATCAGCTGCAAGCAAGTGGTCCATGACACTATCTAAAACATAAGTCTGAAATTCTTTTTGCTGAGTTCTTGTAGACCTTTCAGGAGAAGCCTGCAAAGGAAAAGATTCTTAGGAACATAATCATACAGAGGGAGAAATACTTTGATTTTCAACAAAGTAGTATCATCAAATTCCCTTGATTTCTCTAAAATGTTGGTAATCTGGTCTCTAGTACTTCTGTCTCTTCAAAAACCAGCCTAGTAATTCTTGGTTTACATGTTGCTGAAGCCTAGCATGCAGAAATTTAAGCATAATCTTATTGGCATGTGAAATTAGTGGAACTCTGATAATATGAACATTCTTTGGCATTGTCCTTCTTTAGGAGTGGGACATAAGTTGATCTTTTCCAATCCAGTGGCCACTGTTCCAAATTTGTTGGAATGCTGAGTATTAGCTTCTACAAATCATGTTGATGATTACTGCTCTATTCTCTAGTTTAAGGTATTCAGACCCCCTTCCTTCTCACTTTTAAAAAGTATTTATTCTTTTCTTAAAGATGTTTAGGAAGACTTTTAACTCTGTATTCTCTTTTATATCTTTATATTCCTATTGCTACTCTTTGGTTCCACAGATAATAAGAGCTCCACAAATATTGATAACTACTGTTTAAGAAAATGGAATATCATGTTTTGGACATAATTTTAACATATCAAATAATATGGAATTTCTAACAAAATGAAGCCACTGTATTTTCTTTAGTTTTGGAGTCGTTATGTCATCACATGCTATTCTGAAATTGTAGGCCTTAAATTGTTATTCCAGCAAAAAAATACTTACTGACCCCTGCTACTGAAGTTTTTTACTTTTAAATAGTTTATAATCTTGGCACTTCTTCAAACCCTTCAGGGCAAGGAAGTGAGGAGAATAAATATTTATATAGTGTCCACTCTGTGCCAGTGCTTTAAAAATGCTATCACATTTGATCCTCAAAACAACCTTATGAGGTAGGTTCTATTATTATCCCCATTTTAGAGATGAGGAAATTGAGGTAAACAGAAGTTACATGGCCTACCCAAGGTCACAAATAGTAAGTGTCTAAAGCCAGATTTAAATTCAGGTCTTCCTGACTGCAGGCATTCAGTTATAACTCAGTTATAACTGAGCCAAAAACAGAGAGGATCAAATTTTGTTTTTTTCTATTTAAAACATTAAGTATTAAAGCCAGGGCTATATATGATGTAATATATAATGAAAGAATCGCCTCCTGCTTCCTGCATACTACAATAACGATTGTTTTCTTAAAACCCCAAACTACATAACTAAATTACTTTTTCATAGTCGTCAACCAGCAATACTTCCTAAATAATATTTTGTATTTGTGCATATTCAGCATTTTCTAATCGTGTACTGCATAAGCTATAGGGTTTTTCGTTAGCAGTGTTTCTTATTTCTTCTCACTCATATTTTATTTATTTCTGACTTCTACTGCAGATTAAAAGGTCATACCAATTCTAAGTCTGTTACTCTGTGGTGCTGGTCCTCCTCAGTGCTTCATGTTTTCCACTTAATACGCAAAGAGGTCAGATGTTATCATGCCTCTTTCCTAAGATGGCTACTACTTGAAAATTTAACAGTTTTGCATTTTTATTTTATTCAATCGTAGGTTTTATTAGTGAAAATTCTCACTTAATCACTAATGAGAACTTTGGGAACACCAAAAAGTAAAATTAAAAACCAATCTCTTGACTGCTTAATATCCAGTGTCATTAATTACAGTTATCTTACTAAACAATCCACTAGACAATTGTCATATGAATTGCCTTGATCTGATCAACAGAAGTCTTGAGATGCAGGGCCTAAATTCACCACAAGAGGGAGGACTGCCCAGCTTGTAATGAACTCCTGTTCAAAAGTGCTGATTTACAGCAAATAAGATTTTAATATAAATCTTTTCCCCAATCTCCTTCACTTTTCCAGGCAAAGAGTTTTTATAGCTTTCAATGATTGAAGCTATCAGGAAAAGAATTTGTTCACACTTTTGTAGAAACAGAGCTACTAGTAAAACAGGGCTAGACTCAAAGTGCAAATAACTTCCTGATTCAAAGCAATTAATCAATAAAACTGGTCATTTAGAGCTGTAGACCAAAATCTCTAGTCACTCCCCACTTCACGCAGTTCCCCTAAAATGCATTTATGGAATACAAATCTGACAGATTCTTTCTTTTCTTTTTTTTAAAAAATACTTTATCTTTCATCTTAGAATCAACACTGTGTATTGATTCCAAGGCAGAAGAGCAATAAGGGCTAGGCAAAGGGAGTTATGTGACTTGCCCAGGGTCACTCTGAGGCCAAATTTGATCCCAGGACAGCTCATCTCTAGGCCTGGCTCTCAATCCACCGACTAAGTAAATCCGACAAATACTTTTTAGATGTAATGAATATATGGCAAATACTTTCTACATTTCCTAATATAAAATGCTTATACCAATTTAGAAAATTCTCAAAACCTTTTTGATCATGATAGATTACATACATTCTTTTCTCTAATAGTGGAACTACATTGAAATGAGCCCATTTCCTGGATATTACCTCCAACAGCAGGTCAATTAATGGAGTCTGCTTGCTGGCAGGTGTGAGGCAGAGATTGTCTATAATCAAGACTCGCATGAAATCAAAAACAAACTTTTTTGCTGGGTGGTTGGTCAAGTAGGTTTTGGAGCCAACATTACAGTATTCCGATTGACTTCTGTTCATTCCTGTGTCAACTGCAAAGGCTTTGAACTCTTCTGCTGGAGACCCTACTTCATCATCAAGATCAGTAACCTGTTTAGAAACAAAACAGGAAAAATACTTTTGGCCTCCTCATTACTACCAAAGTTCATTTAGCACTATTAGTGCTAACTTCGGTTTATTTTTAGGAAAAGTATAATAATATCATAATAGTAGTGAACACTTGTAGTTTGTCTATAATTCAATTATTACCCAAATTAATGTCGCCACTGTTTCATTTGATTTTTCTTATTTTTTTAATTTTAAAAATCATCACCCTACAATAAAAAGGCAGCTCTGTGAATGATTTCACAAATTCAATTTTAGTAGATGTGCTGCCAAAGCAAACATTACTTTCACAACTGCAAATGGACAAAAGCAATATTACAAAATTTTAATCAGTAAAAAATTTTAAACTAAAGTGATTGAGTTAAATTAAACTAACACATGATAATCAAAACAAAATGGGTCATGCCAAGATATTAACCTAGTGTTTAAAATAAATAGAAGGAGACCATCTGATATAATGCCCTCATTTTACACCAAAGAAAACAAAGAGCCAGAGAAGCAAAGGTGACCAGCCCAGTCATTGATAAAGGTGATGTTTACCACAATGTGAATATTCCTGAATTGACAACCAAGAAGCTACCTAACTACCACAAATTTCCAGCTCAGGACCTGGTATCAGAGTAGTACATACAATTAAAATTAGTTTTCCCACTTATTCAGTTTTCCTACAGCTAATGAGATTTACAAATCAAAGACAAAGGGAAAATTCAAGGGACAAAAATAATAATAATAAATGTGAGCAAAAATTAAAAGATATTTCCATCATGGTTTAAAAAAATGTAGTGACACATATTGAATAAGTTATGATCATCTCACGGTGTGCTGTTGGACATTTGCTTGTCTTTCCAAAACTTTTAAATCACAATTATCTCTACAAAATTGGAGGAAAAAGAACAAGTTTTGCTTCAGGTGAATCAGAAAGTATCTTGACATTTTATAACATAAGATCATACACTTAGAGCTGGAAGGAATGCTGGAGGCATCAGGTACAATCTCCTTTATTTTCCAGATGAGGACATTGAGGCATAGAATAATTACGTTGCCCAGGGTCCCTTTGCTAGGATTCTTTGACTTGGAATTTAAACTTGAGCCTTTCTGTGTCCAGTGTCCTGTCAATTACACAATGCTGCAATGTGGGAATATCCACATCATTCTGGCCTAAAGAATGAAAGGAAACTATAGCACCCAGTGATTTGTGGTCCACATCACAGCTTATCATTGATTTTCTTTGACACTAGAATAAAGAAAAATCAAGATCAAACAAATCTGCTACAGTTAATGTCAGATTTCTACTTTTGAAAATGCTGAAATCCTGAAGTTTATAATAATTCAATCTCCTAAATGGATCATGCTTGAAAAGTACAAAACATTTTTACAAATAAGAAATAGACCTTTGATACCAGTAGCTCATACTGAATCTTCTAAGTAGCTGGAATCCATGGCTTAATTCAGCAATGGGAGGAATTAAGTATTTTACCATAAGAAAATTGGTAAAAATTGTATAAAAATTAAGGAAATAGGGTTCACAGTGTTATGGAAGGAAATAAGACAAAATGTCAGAGGTCTTGGAGATATTCTAGAAAATGAAGCTTTAGACTAGACTTAGTTATTGAAGGCTGAAATTCGGGCGGCTTCATAAAAGATTGTTTGACAGACTAATCCAGGACAGGACATTTTTTTATCCTCTCCCTTTCCTATGACAAAAGTGGATTTTTAGTAGCATAGAACTGACTCTATGTTGTGCTATATTTGCCACTGATTACATCTTTCTTTTTTTTTTTTTCTGCGTGATAATGAATGTTCTGACTATCTCCTTCGGTACCTCTGTTTCCCAATCACTTTATGGTTACAAAAGAAAACTAAGAGGACTTTGAAGAATTACAAGAATTCACCCACTTTCTATTCCATTTTATGGGGAACATGGGAAAGTAACAAATATAAGTTAATTGACTGATAAAGAAAATACTGTTTCCTTTGATCTGGTGTAAATAACTATACTGTAGGCTTTTGTAGTATTTTAAACATCCTCTTTCTTTTCCCAAAAATGTACATTTTGCTGCCAGTATGACCTACCTGAATTTACCCAACATCTGGATCACATAGCCCAGGAGGAGAGGAGACAGACATAGACACAGATACACACATGTGACCCTCATGTCTATCACTTACTGATAGGGTGCATGTCATTTGTGCAGTGGCTATCAAGGACTCTGAAAAGTCTTGTAACACCTACCATCTCAGAGTAAGGTCGGATGTTGAAGGGGAAAACTGTAGCTGCTAATGCACACAGAAACTCTGGGCTCATCCACATTGAAGCTAGGTCTGGAACATTGTGATATAAGTATCTAAAAAATTGCATTAATGTAACAGGATATTCTCTGAGCCAAGACCCTTCTTCTTCTGATTGCCAAGGCTGTTTACGGAAACAAGAAGAGAAATAAAGAAATAATATGTAAACACTATTCTTTAAGTATGATGAGAAACTCACTGAAAACATCATGCATATACATATACCTATATATACAATCCAATGACTGTTATAATAATGAATTATTTATATTTTGCAAAAACAGACTCCCTCCCTTTACATTATGGATATTCAAAAATGTTCCTATCGCCTTCACTGAAGCTTTTCCAGGGAAAATACAAGACAAATTAAAATAGAATACAAGAGACATTTTCTGGACATTTTCTTTGGCTGTCTCTCCCATGTCAAGAGGGTTCTGCCTCCTCAGCTCCATTTATTGACTTTCCTTTAAGTCTCAACTACAATTCCTTCTTTTACTAAGCTTTCTCCAATCCCACTTCATTCTAGTGCCTTTTCTCTGTTAGTTACTTATCATTTACCTTGTGGATAGTTTGCTTTGTAAATATTTGTTTTCACTGTCTTCCCCATTATATTATAAGACATAAAAATAATAAAAACAATGCTACCAAAATTAAGAGATACTTCTCTCATACTGTAGCTTGGTTAAAAACATGTAGTGACAACTGTGAAATCAGTCTGGGTCATTTCACATGTTTATGGATATTTACTCATCCTTCCACAGCTCTAAATTAATAATTACCTCAGATTCTCTAATTCCCCATTCTCTTTAATCAGCATAGAAGGCTGGGCCTGCTTTGTGTAAGGACAAACTACCTCAATAAGCTCTATAACTACAGTGCTTAAATAATTGATGTACATGATAACATCTGGGATCAGCAAAAAGTTGAAAAAGTTCAATCTACTCTTTAAAAAGACAGGAGGTAAGAAATACACTTTTTTAAGATTTCCATGAAAAACAGTTAAAAATTTTAAAAATTGCTATACATGTGGTTATATGAAATGACCCCAAACCAAAGGTTTTAAGATGTTAGGAAACCTTGACTATATCACCTAGTTAAAGTGTTTCTATGTGCAAGGTGAGGTACTTGGAACTTTGTCTTTTCTTAGTGAGGTAAAATAGTTTAAAAGGAAACAAACTGGACATGGAATTGGAAGATTCTTAAGTTTACAACCCAGTGCTGCTGTGAGTATCAATATGAGAAAAGTACTTGGTTTACTGTAAAGCATTAGAAAAATGTGACCTATTATTTAATGGTACTTGCCACAAATGACTGTGTTATTTGGCTGTGACTAAAATCTGATTAAGATGAGAATGACTGCTTATCATTCTACCAGTTTGAATGTATGTCAGATAACATTAATCTCAGTCAGAATTTTTTTTTTGGGGGGGGGAGACAATTTTTTAAGAATCACTTCACACATATTTTTATGTTATATTTTTAGTTGCATGTTAATTTTTCCCCAACTACATTTAAAAAACAATTTTTAACACTTGTTTTTATTTTCCAAGATTTTTGAGTCCTAAATTCAATTCCTTCCTCCTTCCCCACCTCCCTGCTGGAACAGAAAGCAATTTGATATGAATTTTACAGGTGCAATCATTTAAATCTCTTTCCATATTAATCCTCTAGTAAAAGAAAACCAAAAAAAAATTGAAGAAAGTGAAATAGATATGCTTTGGTCTGGATTCAGACTCCATCAGTTTTTTCTCTGGAAACAGAAGGCATTTTTCATGAGATGGATTATTGTATTGCTGAGAATAGCTAAGTTATCCACAGTTGTTCATCATATAGTATTCCTGTTACTGTGTACAGTGTTCTCCCAGTTCTGCTTATGACAGTCTACATCAGTTCATGTTAAGTCTTTCCAAGTTTTTCTGAAATTGTCCTGCACATCATTTCTTATAGTACAATAGTATTTCATTACACTCACATGCAACAATTTATTTAGCCATTCTCTAATTGATAGGTTTTCCCTTACTTTCCAATTCTTTGTCACCACAAAAAGAGCAGCTTACATATTTTTGTACATAAAGGTCCTTTGTCTTTTTGGTTTTTATCTCTTTTGGATACAGACACTTCTGGGTCTAAGTAACTCACCTAGTAAGGAAAGTCAAAATCAGACATTCCAACAGGAGGCCAATCTGGTGGTGGGGTAGCTCTAGTCATAAATGTTTGTCCCCACTTTCCCCCAAAGAACCCCTGTTCCAACCCCATTAAAAAAGTTAGTATAACAGGACATAGGTTTTGAATTTGGAAAATTTAGAAAACATTTCATGATTTTTTCATCAGTATTTTATAGGCATTATATCTCATAATTTCTAAATGTCCTCATTTCTATGAGAAGGATAATAAAAATGTCATATTTGGGAATAAATATTTTGATAAACTTCTCCTATAGCAAAGTAAGGTATTATTATCCTAGAGATGAAAAACTTGGAATGAGATTCTCAAAGTGACACAGTAAATCTGTGGTACAGTGGACCATTTAAATTAATGTTCTAGTCAGAATAGTAGAGGCAGATGGAAAGTTATAAATATTTCTTTGTGTTTCATCATACTTACTGAATTTAGCATGCTGCGAAGCATTCCTAACAACAAAAAAGCGGCTTCTGTACAAACATTATGGATTGAAGAGACTACAGGTCCACTGGAGGCAGGAACCCCAAAGATAAATGTCCAAATGGAATCCAAATCAAACTATATGGTGAAATAAAACAATGATTAGGTTCATATTCTTTTCCTCAATAGGAATCCATACTTTTAACATTTTAAATGTCTTTAAAATATATTTTTTTATTGTTCAGATAGATGTTGGGGCAATAGTTCTATTCACATAGTTTTAGCAAGCATGAAGAGATAGAATGAGAGACAAACTTCACTTTGACCTATATCCTACAGTAGCTTTTTACTATGTAAGAATACCAACCAGAACACTGCCTTTTGGGTTTGGTTTGTCTTGCCAATATAGAGACTTTATTGTAAAAAAAAAAAAAATACATATTCTTTCCCAAAAAGTATTACGAAAGAAAAATTCTAGAACAAATTAACATGATTGTCAAAGGAATAAAAACATAGGGAACACAATACTGGCTAAGCATATTGTTAATTGATTCCCTATTAGAAAATTATTTGAATGAATACCTTCCCCACAAAACGAACAACTTTTTAATTCAGTTTTCACACTGCTCACAGAAGTTTTTGTAACTAAAGTAAGATGTAATCATGAAGTGGGGGTGGGGCTCATTCAAAGCAGTTTTGACAAAGAATACTTTTTGGACTAGGTAAGCATAAAAAATGATGGCTAAGATCTAACTTGGAGGTCACACTCATTAGGGCAATGTTAGGATACAATGCTGAAGATTTTAATTTTAAGGAGAATACAAACTATTGGAATTGATTATGATAATATTAGCCCTTTGAAATGTTTATGCTCCAGGATTTTGAAGGACTATTAACCTAAGATAAGTTTAAAATCCTTTGCATGCACAAATCAATCTATTTAATATTATCTAATCTAATCTAGCTACCTAAAATCTCACCTTCTTTAGGAAGCCTTCTTTAACCCCTCTTAATTTTGGTGCTTTTCCTTGGTTAATTATTTCCTATTTATCCTGTATTCAGCTTGCTCTGAATATCTTTGTTGACAAGTTCTAAATCTGTGACTGGTCCGGTTAAGTGGAAGGAAGGCACAGGAAGTTACACAAAGAAAGGTCTTTAAAAGTAGTTGCAACTTCCTGTGACCAGCGCTTTTTCCTTCAAACTTAGCTTTGAAGGAGCTCTGGCTTGGGACGCCAGTCTGCTCTTGGATCTTCCTTTAGGACTACCATGTGGGTGAGTGAAAAGGCTGACTCCTTTCCTGGCTCCAGGAAGGACTAGCGCCTAGAGAGGCCCCCTCCCCCATCTTGGAGGAGGAGGCCCCATGGCTGGAGCCCTTGCTTAATTTACCCCTAGGCCCTCTGGCTGGGGCTTCTGGAGCCTTGCTGGAGTAAAGCCAGAGCCAGAGCAAATAGTCTAGCTCATTAAGCAAGATTTCTTACTCTGTCCTCTTTCTCATTTCTTTACTTCCACTATTTCCCTCTATTTTTATATAAAGCTGCTAAAAAGTAATTTAACTTGAATAATAATTTTGGTGACCACATTTCTCTTATATTTAGTCCAATCTTAATTTTTTTAACCCTTATAGTCTTGAATAGTACATTGTGAGTTCCTTGGGTGAAAGGCCTCCTTTTGTCTCTTTCTCCTATCACTAATGCTCAACAATAGTGCTTAATAAATATTGACTGACAAATATTGATTTGTGCTTACAATTGTCAGAAAATTAAAAAGCATAAAAGCTTTACTTCTTTATCCTCTATTTTCTAAACTTAGACATTATCTTTATATTAAACTTTTAAAATTAATATTAGCTTTTCTAATAATCAAAAATTATTTTAAATCTTATTTCTGTAATAATATGACATTTCTTCAATAATACAACTCTTCTAGCAGATATATCAAATTAAAGTCTTCATTTCTAGTTTTCTAAAAGAAAGCTATATTCTTAAAATAAAAAATACCCCCCATCCCCTCCAAAAAATTATTTAGGTCAGCAGTGAAAATGTTGATTTAAGCATTGACTTTCTGACTGACAAATCATACATATACAAGAAAATATGCTCTTGTGTTGTAATTACATTTAATTTATGAATAGGGGAAGTTACCTTTATTGTGTATTTGCAGTTAAGATATCTCCAAATTTCTGTATATGTTTTTCTACATACTTATTAAATAATTTACAGATTTAGTAGAAAATTGTTTTTAAGTAATTAACTCTTAATTCCCATTAGTATGTTCATTTATCCTCCTGCCTAGTCCACACTCCCAGTACCCAACCCCAAATGACAGCTGTGCCTTGCCAGATAAATTCCTACCTGGCAACCCTGATTACATCGGCTGCTGATGACAGGTACACTGACCTGCAGGTTTTCAGGCAGCTCGGTAACTGGTTGCTGCAGAAAGAGGGCCATGAGGAGGAAATAAAGAGCAGGGACATTAGTATGTTTAGGGAGAAATGACTGAAGAACTGGAAAGCCAGGAAAATGACAGGCATCCCGATTAATCTCCCTTATAGCTGACCGGCCACCAGCACTTCTGCCCACATTGAATCCTAAAGAAAAGGAGAGAGAGAAAAATGAATGCCAAACGAGGTACTAATTCTTACAGTGTGTTGTGTGCAGATGCAAAGCATGGAATCCCTGCAAAGGTACTACATAAACCAAAATGATAAACTTTAGAACAAAAAGGATTACATTTATATTTATGTCTAAAACATTCATGCTAATAGCAGCTTATTGAATTAGTCAAATTAAGAAACTATAGTTTGTTCCTTAGATGTGACTTGTGAGAGCTAGTGGGGGTAGAAAACAGCTTATAAGGGGAGACCTAGGAGCCTGTCAGCTGGATTGTTGAAAGCTGAGGAACCCTTGTTGATTAGCTTCAATTCATCATGATAGCCAATAGATTAGTAAGCTAAGTATCTCTCTACTTTTCCCCTATCTTTCCCTCTCTTTACTACTACTATTTTGATTTAGTAAAGTTATAAAGCTACTAGCAGCCTCCTTCCTTTCTAGGTGACTCTGGGCAAGCCACTTAATCCCATCTTACCTAGCCCTTACTGCTCTTCTGTCTTGGAAACGATATTAAAAATTGATTCTAAGATAGAAGGTAAGGGTTATTTCTCTGTACTTTTTTTTAAGGCTCTGGTTTCATATAATAAATTGTAGGACTAGGTAGATAAGGACAGTTGGGTGGCACAATGGATAAAAGCATATGGCCTAGAGAGTCAGGAAGACCTGAGTTTGGTGAGGGTCTCCTCACCAAAGAACCAAGGAGAAATCACTCCACTCACCACTGTAGGATCCAAGGAAAGAGTCTCCTCCTTCAGTCCAGCTCACTAAGGTAGTCCCCAGCCTGAATCCTTGATCTGGCCTTTATAAAGCAATTTTTTTCTATGTCATTTGCTCCCCCACTTTATGGGAACCAATCACAGTCTTTTGATTTGCCTAGTACTGGCCAAGTAGGGGTACCTCTGGAGTTGTCAACCTCTCTATAGCAAGTGACTTGTGAACTCTCATACTTAGTGACTGGAAAGGTACTAAGTAGGGGTACTTAAGTTTTTGATTGATTAACTTAAAAGTTGCTGATTGATAGACAAAGAGAGTCTGATTCACTATTCACATAATGATCCATCACTTTCATTCCCAAATACCCTTAATCAATCATATCTGTTCCTTTGCCCCCCATTAGACTATCAGCTCCTTAAGACCATTCTGCTTGTATTGGTATTCCCATCCCTTAGTGGTATATTGTGCTTAATAAATGCTCCTTGTGATGGTGGAGATGAGGGTTGAAAAGGTGGAAATGAGAACAAAGGGTAGAAATTGCAAAGAGGTATATTTAGGCTTGACATCAGGAAATATCTAGCAACCAAACTGTTCCAAAGTAGAACAGGCTAATTTGAGATTTCAAGGAAGAGTGGTATCCTTTGAGTAGATATTGGACCACTGGTTGTTATAGCAGGGAATTCCTCTCAAATCTGGATCACTTGATGGCTGCTGGGGTTCCTCTTGGCTTTAAAATTCTGTGACTTATGATAGCAAAGGAAAGTAATAAATGTTGAAGGGGATGTGGCAAAATTGGGACAATAATGCATTGCTGGTAGAGTTGTGAACTGATCCAAACATTCTGGATGGCAATTTGGAACTATGCTCAAAGGGCTATAAAAGAATGTCTGTTTGATCCAGCCATACCAATGCTGGGTTTTTACCCCAAAGAGATCATAAGGAAAAAGACTTGTACAAAAAATATTTATAGCTACGCTCTTTGTGGTGGCAAAAAAATGGAAAATGAGGGTATGTCCTTCAATTTGGGAATGTCTGAACAAATTGTGGTATCTGTTGGTGATGGAATACTATTGTGCTCAAAGGAATAAAGAACTGGAGGAATTCCATGTGAACTGGAATGACCTCCAGGAATTGATGCAGAGTGAAAGGAGCAGAACCAGGAAAATATTATACACAGAGAGTAATACACTGTGGTACAACTGAACATAACGGATTTCTCTACTAGCAGCAATGCTAGAATCTAGAGCAAGGCTGAGGGACTTATGAAGAAGAAAACTACCCACATTCAGAGGAAGAACTGTGGGAGGAGAAACACAGAAGAGAAACAACTGCTTGAACACATGGGCTGATGGGGATATTATTGGGGATGTAGACACTAAATGATAACTCTAGTCCAACTATCAATAATATGGAATTAGGTCTTGATCAATGATACATGTAAAACCCAGTGGAATTGTGACTCAGTTAAGGGGAGTTAGGGGGATTTGGGGGAGAGGGAAAGAACATGAAATATGTAACTATGGGGAAATATTCAAAATAAAAACTACATGTATGTATATATATGTATATGTATGTATGTATGTATGTATGTATGTATGTATGTATGTATGTATCTTTTCTTTTTAAATCTCCATAATGACATTCTTTCAAAGTCTTACAATTCACCATTGTATCAGTATCAGTGTTAGAACTTCTACCACCAGTGCAGTTTACAAGGAGGCAGACATTAGTTGTAGAGCCTTATTATTTTATTTTATTTATTTATTAATCTCTTACTTTCCTTAGAATCAATACTGTGTATTGATTCCAAGGTTTTTTACCTTGAGAAGAAGGGTTAGGGAATGGGAGATATGTGACTTGCCCAGGGTCACAAAGCTGAGAAGTATGAGAGGCCAGATTTTAACCCAAGACTTCCCATCTCTGGGCCTGGCTCTCAATCCATTGAGCCACCTAGCTGTCCCACCAAAACTGGGCCTTCTTGACTTTAAATGAAGCAGTCCATTAGTCTTTTATCGTTTATTATGATATACCAAAGTATCTTCACTATTTGATAAAAAGAAGGAAATAATTCAGATGCCAAATACAGGAGGCAGACTCATGAGAAAAATAAAAATAAAGGATTGTTGAGTTTTATTAAATTAATGGTGTAGGAGGTGTGACTCTAAACTCAGTTTAGGCTGGATGTTGAGATAAAATGAAGTACTTGTGAGCCTATGTCCCCTGTGTCTCCTGGTGCCATGGAATTGACCCTTTGTGACTTCAGTCTGAGAAGCACAGCCTACATGCAACTGGAACCTTTAAAGCCTCCAAACCTGGAAGCTGGGGCCATCATGTTGCAAGGAAAAAGGAAGTCCAGGAAGCTGTAGAGTTCGGATTTAAATCATGTCCTGCAGCTTACAAAAGGCTTTAAAAATATTATCTCATTTTTTTTCTCAAAACAACTTGTGGCAGCTATTGTTATCCTCATTTTACAGATGAGGAAACTGATACAAACAGAGGTTAAATCCTTGCTCAGGGCATACAGCTAGTAAGTGCCTATGGCTAGACTTGAACTCTGGACTTTCTGACTCTAGGTCCAGGATTCTATTCTACAGAATCCTGTAGGAATGAATGATTATGAGAAATTTAAAATCTAAACTACTTTTAATAATGATATTTTCCAAATGTTAACTTAAAAGCATACTCACAATAAATAATCTTAGGGGTATATAGTAATATATGACAAAATGACATTATTATAGGACAGAGAAGTAGCAGATCCATTAGTATCATATATAAAAAGATAAAAATGAAGAATGTGGTGACATGGGAAATATTTCTTAATCAATATTCATAAATGAAAATGTTCCCCCTTTAAAGAACATTAGATATTTTATCAAAGACAGGAAAACATAATATGAGAAGAGAGATTACAAATTCTGATGTTGTAACTAAACAAGAGAAACTACTTCTCATTTCTTTTGGAACCAAAGACCCTAATATGGAGGCTATACATGAAAAGCACCTAGTGTTCCAAAAAGCAAAGGCACAAGGTCAGGGATATATGTGGAATAAGTGCTTCTGTATTACTTCTACTTGGACTAAAATGGTAACTAATTATATTAATTAGCATGTCATTAGTTCAAATTAAATACATCTTATCACTATTTTTGATAAGGGAGAAGTCTGGGCTTTTGATTTCATCAGGGCTGATAAGCCAGTATGAAAGCTTCCCCACCAATGGAGATCAATACATTATCTACATCTTAGTCTTTCAGAGTTGTCTGGGATGAGGGTGCACTAAGATTTTAATGACTCCTCCATGGTCACATACCTAGCTTTGTGTCTTTCAGAGTCCTTGCTGTCTCTCATATCACTCATTAACTTTTGCAGTATAACCTTCATATATGCATGCCACTAAATTAATCAACATGGGCAATAGCTGATTTGAATTTTTTGATGCATAGCCAAATTTAAAATTACTTGGATTGCTATAATGTAGATAAAGAAAAACAGAAACTCATTTTTCATAATTAAAGAAAATAAAGAACATGACTTAAAATATAAATACAAAATTAAACATTTACTTTCTACCTTTTGACTTTTCATTTTACATGTAAAGATTTTTAAAATAAAATTTTCATGTCTTTTAATTTCTACTTAAAAACTGTAACACAGTATCATTTACCTTTTTTAATTTATCTAAAACTTTTAATTTTTAATTATTTAAAACTTCAATTAATCTATCTTTATCTTAAGCTACATAAATTCTTTTATGCTTGTCAGACATTAAATGAATGTGTGAGCTTTACTTAATTTTTTTATTGTTATTATAAAGGGAAGATTTAGGGAGGGAGAAGAAGGATATAACTGAAAATGACTAATAAAATAAATCATTAATAAAACTTTTTAAACATCTTCATGTTATCAAACAGGACAGAATCATAAAAGCAAATATCTGAATTCATCTTCAATAGCTGAGGAACATGTAATTAAAATGAGATGTTCTTAAATGACATTAGCAAAATCAAAACAAAATTCCAGAGGACATTTCATTTACTTTAAACCTGTGACACTTCCATGGGTGGGTAGATAAAATTGTAATATGATTTGGTACAAGGAAGCCCTAATTAGGAAAAAACTCAATTAATGCTCACTGGCAACTTTTTTGTCATGTTACAATCTCTGAGATCTACTTAGGGCACTGAAAGAGCCTGGTTAAGTGGAGAGAGAACAGTATTCAGATCCTGCTCAACATGTTGGCTGTGTGAGCCTGGGCATATCACATCTCATTCAGACCATATATGTACACATCTGAAATAAATAAACAGATATACATCTTTCAATGTAAAACTATATTCAGATATAACTTCAGACGCTTTCTGTAACATTCACTCAAACACTCAGTTTAAATTCTGAATATATCATGAAACTTTTGGGCAGGGAAACATCAGCTTTGGCTGCTATATTTCCCCAGCCTGGCTCAGGCTCTGACTCTGGATTCCACCACCAGGCCTCACCAGCCTTCTCACCCTAGTTTAACCCTCTGCTGCCCCTTGAAACCCTTCTCCCCCAGGTGAGTGAATGCTGAGGCCTTCCTTCCCTTCCAGGCTCTGTCTTTGGTATAAAGTCGTGGCACATTAGGGCATAAGCTCCTTGAGGGAAGGGTCTGTCTCTCTTTCTGCTTGTTTCTGTGCCCCTAGAATTTAGTACAATGCCAGGCACAGAGAGTGTGCTTGCTTTATAAAGCCTCTTACTCTGCCTTGCTTTCTCTGTGGAAGTTCAAATTAAGAAACCAAAAATAATGATGGGCATACATTAGTTGTACTAGTGAGAGTAGAGAGAACAATATAGCTTTGTATCTATGACCTTTTTTGTCTGTGAAGAGCAGGGGAAGCATTTATTGAGTCCCACTATGTGTCAGACACTGGGCTAAACACTTACCTCATTTGATGCTCACAATACGTCTGTGCAGCAGGTGCTATTTTTATCTCCATTTTACAGTTGAGGAAACTGAGGTAGACGGGGTTAAATGGCTTTCTCAGAAGCATACAGCTAGGAACTGTCAGGGACTGGATTTGAACTCAGGTCTTTCTGACTCCAAGTCTAGTGCTCTATCTACTTTGCCTGCCTCCTAGCTCATGGGTGTTTTCAACATTCTGAATGAATATATTTAAATGTTTTCACCAAAATTTATGAAGAGCAATTCAGTCTAAAATTAAGTCCAGCCACTCAACTAAACTTTCCAACAGAATACCTATAGTTCTCTAGATTAACTGGTGTGGCTGAGAGACAGACAAAGAATACAATAATTAAGAGACTCAAAAGCCTGGAGCACAAATGCCCATCCCAAGAGGAAAAGGGTTTCATGGTCCTTAAGGCCATGTGCTCATGGCAAAGATGGTGATAGAGATTCTTAGGAACTATGGAAGGTCTCTGCTCTCTGTGATTCTTAAAGTGGAAAGGGCCTAAGGCCTAATGAGCAGGAAGCAACCAACCTGCTAGACTCAGCTTCAGTCTACAATGAAGCTATCAGGATCACACACCAAGGGCAGATAAAGACCATGCCCATTCCTTCCCTTAATCAGGGGTTCTGGAATTGCTTGAGCCTTGAACTACTCTTGGGGGAAAAGGGAGAAGAAAACTGAATTTGTTTAAGAATGTGTGGGAGAAGGCTTCCACTTCTCTCTTTCGGTACAATCCTTCCCCTACTAGCATAAACATCTCCAATGAGATCTCCCACATCTTTAAATCTCTACATTTCTAAATTAAAGCTCATTAGCTCTCCTCCAAAATCCTACCATCTTCCTAATTACCTATTACCACTGAGGGCACCACCATCTTTTTAGTCTCCCGGGTTTGCAAATCATCTTTGACAGCTCATTCCACATTCAATCTGTTGCAAAGTCCTATCCATTCTAACCTAATAATACCTCTTGTGCATTCCCCATTTTGCTCCCCTGACCTAGCACCAACCCTGGTATGGGGCTTCATCAACTCACACATAGACTATTGCCAAGGATACTGACTGGCTTTCCTGACTGTCCCAAGACACCTCCCCTTAGCCATCAAAAAGACTATCCTAAAGTGTGGATTTGCCCAGGTCTTTCCTCTATTCAATAAACTCTAGTGGTTCCCTATTGCCTCCAGGAACAAACATAAAATCCTTGGTTCGGATTTTAAAGCCCTTCCCAAACTGTCCCCTTCCTAACTTTCCAGCCTCCTTGATATTCCTTGAACATTCTATCCCAAAACTCCAGGCATTTTTTTGGCTATTACCCATCCCTGGAATGCTCTCTCTCCAAGTCTCTCTTAGCTTCCTTCTAGCCCCAGGTAAAATCGACCCTGCTATAAGAAGCTTCTCTCTAGGTCCTCCTTAATGCTAGGGTCTTTCCTGTGAGATTACATCCAATTTATATGTATCTGTGTATGTATAGACCTACAGAGAAACAAACAGACAAAATATGCATATCTTTTTTGTTGATGGTTGTTTGGCTGTTACCCTTTGTCAATCTCCCAATCAGATCATTAACTAGCTCCTTCAGGGCAAGGCTTGTTTTTGCTTTTCTTTGTGCCCCCATACTTAGAACTTCTCCTGGTGCCTTGAAGATGCTTAGTGAATCTTTACTGTAACTTTACTAAATGATTCAATGAACAACTATTAACCTGAACCCTAATCACTCTGAAGTGCTGAGATTTTGAACTGGGCTGGGAAAGAATGACCCAAATTGGTGATTTACCACTGACCACAGATTACCCTCATGATTTGAGCCTAATCTGAGAGATGTTACAAAGCTTACAGAGATGTTCCAGGCTTAAGAGCCAAAGAACCAGCAATCACAAGTTGTCTGTAAGGTTAGGGAGAAGAGGAAATCTTGCTTCTTTTCTAGGTAAAAAGTAACATACCTAGCACAGTGCCAATTTTATTGGTCAAGACAGAATCCGTCTGCTCGAGCCAGCCTCCACCACTGAGTCCTTCTTTAAACTTGATGAGAACAGATTGGTTACTCAGCAAGACAACCAGAATCCTCATGGCTGCAGTCACTGTAGTCGAATGCAAATGTTCCTCAGTAAACATCAGGAGCCAGTCAAAACCCAGTGTCCGGACCAGGTCTTCACAAGCTCTATTCAAATGGAAGAGAATCAGGTTCCAAAATTAGTTTCAGGGTTTAGTGAGATGAGACCCAAAATCACACAATAACTTTTTTTAAAAAAGGATCTCAAACTGAAATTAACATTCATTAAAATTATGATGGTATAAGTTATTTCTTTAGGTATTCTCTGACTTATTCTATATATTTTAGAAGTACATCAAGCTAAAAAACAAAAGTAATAATCAGCATGCAATTTTAAGTGAGTTTTACTTACTGTATATTAATATTTGTCTTTTCCTTTGATGAGTAGACTAGTTTAAGTAGAATATCTAACAATCTATTTCTCAAAAGGATAAGATTAGCAGATACAAGACCTCCGAAATCTTCCTCAGTTCCTAAGAAAAGAGTCATTAAATTCCACATGTAAGACATCCCATGAGAACAATCTCTGTGCACTGAAATATCAAGATTTTCTTCCCCAAATTATTCATCTAGAAGAACTTTTTCATACACCTTGCCAATAACAAGGAGAAACAGAAAAATTCTAAGATAAAATCAGTTCCCTTTTCTTTTATTTCTGAAATATTATTATCTCAGCTCTGATTTGATATGAAATGATGATATTGGTTATTCTAATCCTGGGATTACAATTATTTCTTTCTCCATAAAAGGATAACTGATTGCCAGGGGAAACATCACCTTCTTGCCACATAGAAGTAAAACAAAACTCCATGACAATGTAATGAGAATAAATATACTTCTTTTCCATACTGTATCTGATCAAGGGACAGGAGATAGAGAAGAGAAAATATTTTAGAGTAGGAAAAAGAATGAAAATAACAGATGGATGTATAAGCAGAAGAAAAATGATCAACAGGCAAAGAAGAAAAGGAGAAAGAAAGATAAAATAACAGCAAAGGGGTGAAAAGGGAACAGAGATTAGGAAAAGAGAAAGAAGTTGATGGGAGGGAGGAATTTAAAGAAGAGATGGAGTAGATGAGAAAAGGTGAAGAAGTGGCATAGAACAAGCAAGATAAAAAGAAAAGAAAAAGGAGGAACTGTAGAGGCAGAAAAGAAGGTTCATTCTTATTTCTCAGCATGGACTTTGGCTGAGGAGAGGAAGGAGGAGGAAGGGATATGTGACCCTTGGTCCATCTGGCCTAAATCTTCTCGGTGAGTTTCAATCTTATCTCATCAATATCATTATTATTTGAGATTGCAGAAATCTCAAAATTAACACATTTAAAACAATGATCTTTCTCCCCAAGCCCTTTTCTATTCCCAACTTCCCTCTTGCTGTCAAAATCACCCATTATCCTTCCAATCTCCTCAGTTGTAGGTGTAGCATAATTTTTGATGGCTCCTTCTCCTTTACTCCACATGGCTACTCAGGGCCAATCTTATCTTACCATTTCTGTCTGTCTAACAGGTTACATTCAATCTCTTCTCTCTTCCCAGATAGCTACCACCTGAATTCACGCAATCTTCTCTTCCCTCCTAGATTATTGTGCAAAGCTTCCCTGGATTCAAGTCTCTCCAAACCAAAGCCAAATTTCCTTCAACAGAGATATGAGCACACCATTCCTTCCCTGCCTTTAGGAACAAATTTAAAGACCTCAGTTTAGTTTCTAAAATCCTTTCCAACATGCTCCAAACCGTGTTTCCAGACTCAATCAGGCCCTCAGATTAGAAAGTGTCTAAAATGCCACCAGGGAAGGGTGAAGGGCATCTATAAGAAGCTTCAGTACTAATGAAGCAGCTGGACCCAAAACCAAAACGAAGCTTGGCTGCAGATGTGTCTGGTGATAAAAGGAAAGTCCAAATCAATATTGCATAGGAACCTGGGATGGAAGATCTATGAGCCAAGGTAAACTGGATGTGGCCAAAGAGGAGATAGAAAGTTTAAACATAGCCGTCTTGGGTGTTGGTGAATTTAAAATGGATGGGGAATGGATGAATTTAATTAATCTATTATTATGGGCAAAAATTCCTTAAATGGAATATCCCTCATTAAAAAAAAAAGGTGAGAAAAGAAAAATTGAGATGTAATCTCCAAAACAACAATGATATCTGTTTGAATCCAAAGCAAACAGTTCAATATGACAGTAATACAAGTCTATGCATCAACCACAGATACCAAAAAAAGCCCAAAATTGATCAGTTCTATGAAGACTTACAACATTCTAGAAATAAGACCAAAAAAAGATGTTACATAGTTGGAAATCAAATGATGAGCAAGTAACTTTTGAAAAACATGGAAAGATCTACAAGAAACTACGTATAGTGAAATGAGTAGAACCAAGGGAACATTATATACAGCAAAAGAAATATCATTTGAAGAACTGTGAATGTTCACCTTCAGAGAAAGAATTGAGAGAAATGAGATAGTCTTATACATACCTAAATCTTTTTGACAAATGATGCCTTTTGTAATGGAGGGGGAGTTATTTTAATGCAATAAACTAATTAATTAATTTTAAAAGATAATTAAAATAACAGGCAAATTTAGTCTAGGAGTAAGTAGGATAGTAAGTAGGATGAGGCAGAATAGAGACTATTAGAGTTTAGCTAACTTGTTGGTCATGGCAAATATTTTTTTTTAGCAACCTAAGAGGTGGCTACATACAACATCACCAAATGGTCAATATGTAAATCAGATTGATTGCATACTTTGCAGCCAAAGAAGGCTCTGAATAGTCAGTCAAAACAAGGTCTAGAACCAACTGCAGCTCAGAGGATCATGAACTTTTTACTGCAAAATTCAGACTTAACATCCTTTCTGAATATGAGATGGAAGAGCCAGAAAGCAAAATGGCTGTCTGGTGAGGTTTTGCAAATAGCTCAGGAAAGAAGAAAAGGGAAAGGGAATAATATAACCACCTGAATGAAGAATTTCACAGAAAAAGCAAGGAAAGATACTAAGACGCTTTTAAATGAGTAATACAAAGAAACAGAAGAAAACAATAGGAAAAAGGAACAATAAAAAACAACAGGAAAGATGATATCTCTTCAAGAAAATTTGAGATATCAAAGGGATATTCCAGGCAAAAATGATCAAGATAAAAGACAGTGGACTTAACAGATGTTAAGAGACTAAAAAGAAGCAACAAGAAAACACAGAAAAATCTTTACAAGAAAGATCTTAACATCAACAATAACCACAACGTGAATATTAATCTAGAGCCAGACATTTCAGAAAACAAAGTCAAGCAGCCTTAGGAAGCATTGTTAACAATAGTTATTAATTGCTAGTAGGGATGACAGAATTCCATCTGAATTGCTTAAGATCCTAAAGGATGATGCTGCTAAAATGCACCAAATCTGGGAAACTCAACTGTGACCACTGGATTGGGAAAAATCAATTTCTGTTCCAATCCTAAAGAAGGGTAATGCCAAAGAATATTCCAATTACTGAACAGTTGCACTCATTTCACATGCCAGAAAGGTTATGCATAACATTTTGCAAGCTAAGCTTCAGCAACATACGAACCAAGAATCACTAGGGTGGTTTTTGAAGACAGAAACTAGAGATCAAATTGATAACATTCACTGGATTATGGAGAAAGCAAGAGAGTTCCTGATAAGCATCTGTTTCTGCTTCATTGACTACATTAAATGTGTTGTGATACACACATTCCTCAAAGAGATGAAAGTAACAAATCATCTTACTTGTCTCCTTAGGAACTTTTGTGAGGGCCAAGAAACAACATTTTGAACTGAACATGAAACAACTGGTTTAAGATTGAAAAAGGAGTATGACAAGGCTGTATATTGTCACTTTATTTATTCAACTTAGATGCAGAGTACATCATGAGAAATGCCAGGCTGGATGAAATCAAAAGCTAGAATTAAGGTTGGCGGGAGAAATACCAACAATATTAGATAGCAGACACAATACTGCTCTGATCGCAAACAGCAAAGAATTAAGAAACCTCTTGATCAAAGTGAAAAAGAAAAAAAAAAAAAAGATGGTCTTGGCAAATGACCCTATCGCTTCCTGGCAAAGAAAAGGAGAATAAATGGAAATAATGTCAGATTCCTGGACTCACATTGTTCTGTCTTTGACTCATGGAAAGAGATGGCCTTTGAGTCAAGAAGACTTGGATTCAAGTCCTGTTTCTGACCCATCCTTCCTAGGTTACCTGAGGCATGCCACTTTCCTGGACAGACAGTGGCACTGCAGCCATGAAATTAAACATTTGTTCCTTGGAAGGAAAGCTACTGCAAAACTGGATAGCATACTAAAAAAGACATCATCTTGCTTACACAGGTCCATACAAAGCTGTGACTTTTTTTAGAAGCAACATACTGTTGTAAAGTTGGTCTATAAGAGGAAAACTCAGAACAGCAGAATCAACCCTTTTTGAACTATGGTGCTGAAGAAGAGTTTTGAGAGTCCCCTGGACAGCAAGGAGATAAAAACTATTCACTAGAAGGTCAAATACTGAAGATGAAACTCTGAAGATAGGCTTCACTGGAAAAGACCCTGACATTGGGAAAGACTGAAGGCAAAAGAAAAAGGGAACAGCACAGGATGAGTTGGTGAGTGTCACAGAAACCATGAACATGAGCTTGGGCAGACTTCAGGAGAGAGTGGAGGATTAGAAGGGCCTGGTATGCTAGAGTCCATGGAATCACAAAGAGCTGGACATTTGATTGAATAATTGAATGATTGAATAACAAAGATTCTCCATTTAAAACATTTCAAGTTCAGCCTTAGAATCAATACTTGGTTCCAAGGCAGAAGAGTGGTAAAGACTAGGCAATGTGGGTTAAGTGACTTGCCCAGGGTCACACAGCTAAGAAGTGTCTGAGACTAGATTTGAATCTAGGAACTCTCATCTCTACGCCTGGCCATTAATCCACTGAACCATTTAGGTGCCCTACTCCCTTTTCTTCTAAAACCAACTCTAATCACATTGGCTTTAGGAAGTGTTTCTGTGTAATTCAAACTTATTTTGTATCATTTGGGGATTTTTCTACTCTGTTTAAATAGAGTCATTTATATGCATTGGCAGTATTTCAGCATACTCTAGGACAAGTGCTGGATTTGATGACAGAGGATCTTTCCTAGTGTCAGAGGGTCTGGTCCTAGGCTCTGCCACTTTCTAGTGGTATGATTTGTGGCAAGTCAATGAAATGCTCTATAGACTCAACTTGCTCATCTCTAAAATGAAAGAGGTGTCCTAAAAGACCTCAAGATTTGTGGCAAGTCAATGAAATGCTCTATAGACTCAACTTGCTCATCTCTAAAATGAAAGAGGTGTCCTAAAAGACCTCAAGGATATCTTGCAACCTTTAAGTTATAGTCCTTTTATCCAATTTGTGTATAGTATATTCCCAAATAGCATAAACGCTACTTGAAGGTATGTGTCATGTCTTTTATTTGTTAAAAATTTCCCTGTGGAAACTAAGCTGAAATGACAGTATAGTATGGCTTGCAGTGAAGGAATCTAAGACAGAAACTCCCTAAATTATGTGCAAATACACTACAGTCTTCTACAGTATCTACAGAAAAACAAACCCACAAAACAGCTTTTCCCTAATAATATTTAATGGACAGGGAAGAAAACAAAGAAAAAGTAATTTCTATAATTTCCTCCTACTTGTAAATTTCTGAAGTATCTTTTCAAGGTACTTTAAATCAATAAATGTTTAGGCACTTTACTCACAAATGAAACATTCTTATTATCATTAATATTTATTTTATTTATACAAATATGATTCATTCATTTGCAATGATATTGTTTCCCCACTAGACCATTAATGTCATCCATGCAGGGAATTTCTGAAGAGGAAACTATTTACACCAATGCAAGTCAACACCTGCTCTGCAAGGTGTTGCCTGGGAGGTCAGAAGGGAAGTGGCATGCCTCAGGTAACCTAGGAAGGATGGGTCAGAAACAGGACTTGAATCAAAGTCTTCTTGACTCAAAGGCCATCTCTTTCCATGAGACCAAGACAGAACAATGTAAGGTACTGAGCACTGCACTGGTACCTGAAGCTTAGATAATAGCCCCATTGCTGAAGCTTACTGAGTAAGTTGGCCAAAAAAAAGAATGAGGTATTAGAGAATTTCATATGAAGTCTTCAATCTAAATATAAAGTATTTACACTCTTTTGTTGCTTTTCTACTTGACCAAAAAAAGTTAAAAAGATAGTGAAGAGTCCCTCATCAGGAGACCTCGGATCTAGTTTGGGTTAAAACTGACTCATCTCTGAGCATGGACTATGTTCTCGTTTTCCTCATTAACAAGTGATATCACCATCTGTTCTTCCTAATTTATTGGAATGTTGTGAAGATCAATGTGATCCTGTAAAAGAACTGAAAAATGTTTTTCGCATCACAGGAGTAAGGTGGTATTGTTGTAGCAACAGTGGTCAATCTAAAAGCTGCAAGTGGGCCTAGATTTCAAGGAATTTTCCATTTCTAAAAAGCTTCCTTACTACTGATATTTTTCATATCCAAGAATTCTTACCAGTGTCCAGCTTTTCTTCATTGTTTATTTCCATGACTACAAATTTCTCACAGACAGCAAATGTTGGCAAAGTGGAAGCAATGAACTGTCCAAACCTTCACACACGGAAAAAGAAAATAAGGAATCATGTCCATGTTGGCAGTAGAAAAGACATTATTTCCAGCACAGTGACTCACACATTTGGTACTTAATAAATGCTATTTGAAAACTGATGATCTCAACTCAGGTTCTGTGGGTTGTAAGGCACTTAAAAGTTTTCTTAAGAATCAAACAATAACTATAATTGTTTCTACTTAAGTTTTGAAGATACAAGAATAAATCTAAAGGCAGTAAAATTTTCCAGAAATTTGCAACACATGAAGTATGAATGAATTTAAGTTACCCAATCTTCATTTAATTCATCCCTCACCACAGTACATAATTTAAGAAAAAAATTCATTTCTGATATTACATTATTTCACACTGGGTTGTTGCAAAACCTTCACCACAAGGATCCAACTATATGTCTCCTCCACTCCTTGGCTGATAATTTCATCTGAGAAGATAGACACCATTTGTCTCCAAATCACTTATATCTCAGAACTTTCTGTCTTCATCTTCTTCTTTCCCACAGATTTCAGATAAAGATGTGGCCCTACCTTTTGGCCAAAACTAACCATTCTACCTGTGTCCTTGATTCCCATCTTGTTTCGCTGATAAAGCCCTCTTGTTTTCGTTCTGTTTCTTTCCTACAATCCTCCCTCTATCTACAAACAAATTTAGGTCTAATCTAGCTTAAAAACAAAACAATAAATCCTTCTTTTAAGTTTATTATAAGTTCAAACATCATAGAACTCTCCTCCTAACTTCCAGTAAGAGGAGTCTATACTTTCCTTCTCTACTTACTCATTAACCATGGACTCCTCAAACTCCTATAACCTAGTATCTTTTTTGCCCATCTATTGCCAGTCTATCTACTTTCCCCTAGATTAAGGATAAATTCTTAAAAAAAAAGGTTCTTTATGATTTTTGTCTATATCTATATTTCCCAATATTGTCATTTCATCTTTCCCCTCCAAGATAGACATCCATATGACAAAAAAGAAGAGGTTCAATTTGAAGTAAACCCAAATCAAGTGATGAATTCTTACTTGCCTAATATAATAGTTCTTTCTCAATTTCTACCTTCCTCAATGCCTATGATATCTTCTCAATAATAGACTCTCTCCCAGAACCATTTCATCCATTCCGTAGGCTTTAATAAAAATATCTCAGGGGTATAGCATAGTGGCTTTACAGCCAAGAAGATCTGAATTCAAATGCTGCCTCAGATGACTAGTTATATTACTCTGGTATCTTTCAGCCTTAATTTCACCTTCTGTAAATTGGGGGTAATAAGAGCATCTACATCACAAGGTTGTTGTGAGGATCAAAAGTAATAACATATATAAAACATTTATAAACCTTAAAGAGCTATATAAATGTTAGTTGTTATTGTCACTACTATATGCCTCCAATTTTATATACATATAAACTCCATCACTCTAAGCTCAGTCCCTTTTTATTTTTATTCTGAATTTAAACACAAAATAAAGAACATTTCCACATAACCCAGCAGAAAATTAGAAAAAAAAAATGCTTGAAAGAAAATACTAGCTATGTATATATAAACTCAAAGATCTTCATTTCACACTACTGGTTTATTAAATAAATCTAAATGATAAATTCCATCTTACTTTCAAAACTTTTCCGTGCCTTCTGAACCTCCTTCTGTTCTTTACTGTGCAATTTAAAAAACTGTTTTCTTTTTAGGTATCACTATTGATAATATTCCCTCAGCCTCCTTAAAAACTGAGAAAGAAAAACACCACTATGGACATACACAAAAAAATCCTTGTACCAAATAAGCATGAGCCAGGCAAAATGAGATAGGATGGCCATTACTAAAATTACCTATCTCCTTCTTCACCTTGAACCCATCACTTTTCTGCCAAGATGTGGATACTGCATGCCTTAATACAAGTGCTCTGATTATACTGATAAGAGATCTTTAGTCTTTCAAATTTGTTATTCTTCATAATGCTGTTGCCTTTATATAAAATCTTTTCCTGCTTTGATTCACTTCATTCTGCACCAATTCATACTACCAAGAATTCTTTGAAATTCTTTCATTTTTTCCAGCACAATAATAGAACAGAATATGTTCAACCATCTTCTCAAGTGGCAAATAGCCCCTGCAGTTCTCTATTTTCTTCCCCTATCCCTCTGTTCCCCTTTTCCTCTGAGATGAAGAAATTTATTTTGCACATAATTGTTGCCTCCCCAGTGTTATCACCTCCCCACTCCCTTAACCTCAGTCTTCCTATCCAAGCTTGTTTCTCTGTGTGGTTTGCGGTACATCTGGGCTAAAGATGAATGTGTAGAGAGAAAGGGAGGGAGAGGAGGGGGGAAATAAGGAAGGTCGAGGGGGAGAAAGACAGACAGATAGACAGGCAGACAGACAGACACAGAGAGAATGTGTGTGGTGAGAATGTGTGAGTCTGAGTGTGTGTGAAACCTACTTTGTCCAATTCAGAAGAGGATAATCTAATGCTCATCCTTTCCTCACCCCATCCTCCATAATTGTATCCTCTTTTCACATAATCTAATTAAGAAAAATATCAAGGTGTGCCCCCCCTCGATACTCCCTCCTATATTAATTTGTTTCTCCTTTTGTCCTCTTTTCTTTTTCCTCTTCAGATCTCAGAAGATGGTTCTCTATTTTTCTTCTTTAATTTCCTCAATACTCAAAGTTATTAAACTTCTGAAAGACATCCTGTTTGTCTCTCCCTGTCAGGATGTTAGCACAACATGATCTGTAGCCCTTTCCAGTAACTGAAATAAAGACATTTAAATTTCTCTTGACTCTTGAGTCTGCATTTCAAAATTACTCCTCAGCCTTCTTCTTTCATCAGAAATACTTTATTCCAATGAAGGTGCACTTTCTCCCCCTGTAGAATTATTTACAATTTTGCTATATATAATTTTTTTTGCCTTCTTAAAAAAACAAAATGTTCCTCTATCCTTGAGAATAAGTCCCAACTACACTCATTTGTACCTTCCCCCACCCCCCAAAAAAAAAAAGAAAGAAAGAGAGCTTTGATAGGTATAAGGAAGAACATGGAAGTATATGAATAAGAAGGTAATGAAAAAGTTATACCAACCAATTCTTATACTTCAAGCAAAGAATTCAATAATTTATTACTTTTCCTGACAGAAGCTTCATTTCAGTACCACATTAAAAAAAAATTCTTTTTAAAGCAAGACAAGAGTTTATATTACCTGAGCAAGTCATTGCTGTTGGGGAAGCCTTGAAGTAAGAAGCTCAGCACATTACTAATAGCAACAATGGTGGGTTGAGACAAAGACATATCGCGAAGTGTAAGTAGCAGCTTTGGGATTAACTGAAATTCTCTCATTAATTTAGCATTTTTTGAAGCTTCACTGAAAAAGAAAGCAGTTTTAATGAACAGTTCTAGTTCACTCTGTATGAAAAAATTCCTTTGCCTACTGAAAATTCTTAGTTCAAAACATCAGTCATTAACTAATACCTGGACTCTGTGAGTAGTTCAATGAAGTGTTCAAATAATGAAAGATGTAACTCATATGGTGCATGAAGCCAGACCTGTAAAATAGGATTAATAGGTGGTAATTGCAGACAAATTTATAGTTTATAAACCATAACCTTTATTTGCCTTAATTTGACTATGTATAACCTACTCTTTGGATCTTCCCCCAATACCTTAGTCAAAGGTCTTCATTACAGCATTCACTAAGAGACTCAGTTTATTAAATTTGATATTCCTCATCTTATCAACATAATTAGCGAAACTGATTTGCTGATGATAAAATTATGCATTATTACAACTATACATACTTCAAAATCACAAAGCAAATCCTGGAAGGCAGTAGAGTTTGGAATGATGGATGTCTCATGTCCACTATCAACAGTTCCCACCAAAGAGAAAGTCAGATGGAGAATATGGCTATTCAGAAGAGAACGTTTCTTTTTCAGTAGCATTGCCAATAGCTAAAATAAAACAGATGTAAAATGCCAGTTGATAAAATATCCTGAATACTTAAAAACTGAAAACATCGGAGAACATTGTGTGTCTGGATACTGAAAGCTAAATGAATAAGATATTTGGCTGTTCTCTGTATCTTCTCAGAATCTTCTGAAATTGAATCATTTTTAAGTTAAAAAAATTTTCAAAAAAAAAAAATCAAACCTATATAATTAAATAAGTATTTCTTAAAACTACTTCATCCATTTCTAGGAAACTGTCAACACAGCTTTAAAATGGATGGTAACATTTATAGGCAAAAGAAATTTAAACTCTCCAAGTACTTGTTTCTCTTCCTTGTTCAAATACAGAACATTTAGTTTTCGTTCTAATCATATTTGTACTCAAACAGCTTTAGCCCCTCTAAAATTCAGGGTATTGGGGTTGGAATAGAGTTGGGAAGTGTTACTGATTAAAAAATAGTGAAGATATTTCAGGACCTCTAAAAGGGAATGAGCATATGGCAACATGCCTTTATGTCAGTTATTTCACAAACCATGGCCCCAAGTCTGGGATGGATGATCATGATCTAGGAAGTGGTACCCTGTCTCACCTTCACAATGGAGCTAGGCTCTGAAATCCAGTGCTATATTTATTACTGCATCTATCCAGTCACTATGGTCCAATGAGCATTTCAAAGCATGTAAAACCTATACTGAAGTAATCTGTCCAACTAGAAAAAGTTTGAAAATGTAGAAGGAAAAAAAAATCACAAATAACTTCACCTTATTTCATGTCTTTTAAAATTTATATAATGAATTTCAAGTTTCCTGAGTGAATTTAGACTATGTTACTCTTCTGTAGCTAAAAAAATGTGCTATTAACCATCATGAAAATAAAAGGAATTTTTAAAAGAGGAAAAATAAAGACAGAAATCTTTTATTTACATACCTGGTAACCTTTGATTCTTTCCATTTCTTTGCTGGCTAATGGGTTGCTCTTTACTACACAAACCAGGGCCTTTACAGCAGCATATAACCCTTCCACATCTGATGCCATGGCTACTAAACCCAGAATGGCAGCAGCTCCACCAATGTACTGTAAAGTTGTGGCCACAGGCTTAGGTATAAATGTTCTTACTCCTGATTCAAAGACAGTGAAATATTGTTAGGGTTAAAAAAATTTTTTTTTAACAGTAAGTATAAAAATAATGCAACCCATTTTGATGGTACTTGGATATAAATTCCATATCTCATCCTTTATTCAAAATGATTATTCTAATAAAATCAAGGTAATTTGCACATGTCAAATGATTAGTAAATGCTTTTTTCATTCATTTACAAATATTGTGAATTGATACAAAATAGACTGCATAATGCAAACTCAAAAGATTATTTTCGACAATTTTGGTAGGTGATTTTAAAAAAATATTGATTTGTAGAATTTCAAAATCAACTGCAGTATTGATTTGACTTTCAAGTGGTTATCCAGGGATAAAACTCTAACAGGCTCTTTTAAAAATGTGTTTATAAAACCATTAGAACTTATCCTTGCAGAACAAGAGAAAGGACTCAGATAGGTATTGCATAAGAATCAAAAAACAATTATGTAATTTTTTAATTCTGAGAGATGTGAGCCAATCAATTTGGCTTAGCTAATGTAGACAAAAAGGCAGTCTCCAAGTCAGGAAGACCCGGGCTCAAGACAAGCCTCCAAGACAAGGCTATATCACAATGGGCAAATAATTTATCCTCTCATTCCCTAAGAAATATAATTTATGTCTATAAGTTACAGAAAAGTTGCCAATATGAAAAGGAAGTTTTTGCCAAAAACAACTTTTATCATGCAGATCTCTCTATAAGATGAAGTCACAAGTTTGACACCAAAACATATAGATGCAAACGACACTTAAAATTTTTCACTTTTGGGTGATATTTGTGATTATTTCATAAATACACTGAAATACTGATGATTACTTATAAAACACATCATTTCTAGGCAGAGAATACATGCTCAATTAATTTCTGTTGAATTCAATTAAGAAAGGCAAGGCAGAACGGCAGAATGGATAAATTACCAAACCTGGAGATAATGTGAACCAGCTTTTGAGAAACCATTATTAAAATTTGCAGTGTGTGCCTCTGAAATTGGCAAACTCAACCATTCAGGGCTTGATTTACTGTGTTGCTGATTGTCTAGACTTAAGAAAATGATGGAGAAAGTGTTAATAATGCAAATTATCTTTAAAAGAGTGTCCTGGGTACCCACAGTAATGCATAAGTGACTCAAACGGTCAGTGCCAGGTTATGGGATAGGTGGATTGTTGATCTATAATAGCAAAGGCAGTTTCCATACTGGAAGTCCTGACAATTATCAAAGTTTTAGGAATAAAAAAAAGTGAAAAAATGTGGTTAGAATAAAGAAAAAGTGTTCTCAATACACTATTACAAAGAAAAAAAGCAACAAAAAAATAAATAACATGCTATTAATTGCTAAAATTATAAGAACTAAGAAAAATATAGAATTTGGTTGCCAGTATGTAATAAAGGCTAGTACAAATCACACATATGATCAGTTAAGCAGCCTGTAAAAACCGGAGAATGCAATATTCTGTCTATGTAATTTAAAATTTATCTTGAAATATCAAGAATGTATTTTGCTAATTCAGTTCTCCAGAATGGATGGAAAGAAAAAAAAAGGATGGTTTTAAAAAAAATTAAAAGGGGGGCAAGCTGGGTAGCTCAGTGGATTGAGAGTCAGGCCTAGAGACTGGAGGTCCTAGGTTCAAATATGACCTCAGACACTTCCCAGCTGTGTGACCCTGGGCAAGTCACTTGACCTCCATTGCCCACCCTTACCACTCTTCGACCAAGGAGCCAATACACAGAAGTTAAGGGTTTAAAAAGAAAAAAAATTAAAAGGTTGGGAAAGATTTTCCTTTTTAAAATCAGATTATGGTAGCTTGGTAATAAGGTTAGTTAAGTTTAAGGACATTTTGGTATTATAAAATACCGCTGAGCACTAACTAATGAAATATATGTGATTTAGAGGAAAATTAAATCCTTCTTGTTTTAAGTTTTTTCTTCACACCTCATTCCTTGAATCAATCATAGATACCAATACTAAATTTGAATGTTTACATGATCCCAGAAAATATTGCATAATACAACTGACCCTGGGATTGCATTGTCTCAAATTTTTTATGTCTTTATTTGTTCATTACTAACACATCAGTTGAACCAAAACACAGAAAACAATGAATGCAATTTTAACAAAAAGAGTAGGATAAACAATATATGAATTACATTATTATTATTAAAAAAGTATTAATTAAAAAGGCAAAAAAATTGTCAGTATGAATGACACCACTGAGACAGCAGGAAGACATAAAGTAATCATTTAACTCATTATTTTACTTAAGATTGCTATGCATATACAAAGGTCCGCAGCAGAATTCTGTCTTACCTAAGTAGCCAATGAGTGCAGCACCAACAGTGCGCGCTGGCCCATTCAGATGCCCGGCGGAATTATGTAACAATTTCACAGGGGTGGCATTCTCATGGGAGGAAATAGCTAACTGTAGAATAGAAAAAGAACATGATAAAAACTATTAATGGGCAAAGACTGGGATTCTTTTGCTCTAAGAACCAGACATAAATGGAAAAATAATTATTTTGCCTTCCAAAAGAGTTTTTCATAAAAATATATGGATTGATAATATAATTAATCATATAGAAAAACGGATGTAATTCTGGAGATATGCAAAAGTCTGGAAGGATATAAAACCAAAAAGATAGAAATGGGGACAGCTATTCTCAATGCAGTATCAGGAAAGACTTGAAGGAGTTTGTGTCCAATCTAAAATATAGTAGTTCGACTGAGGATATCCTAGAGCCGTGTTGGCAAAGCTGTGGCACAGGAACTGGGGTGGAATGAAGGGGGCTGTTCTGTTTCCCCTCCCCACGAGTGCCTGAGGTCATTTCTCATATCACCCTCCCCTCTGTCCATGGTCTGGGGTAACGCAGGGGGCAGGGCACAAGTGGTTTGAAGGCTCACTCAGTTTGGGCATGCAATCTCTAAAATGTTCACCAATGCTGACCTATACCATCTCCATCTGCTGCCTCTATTTCACTACTATTAGTTAATATAATTGGGCCAGGTGGTGGCACAGTGGATTGAGAACCAGGCCTGAAGTTCAGAAGTGCAAGTCACTGAATCCCTATTGCTGACCCCTTACTGCTATTATTCTATCTTAGAACTATACAGAAGGTAACAGTTAAAAAAAAATAGTTAATAAAATTTTCCTGAACTCATTGAATTGTGAAAGTTGTTGAAGAATTAAAAAAAAAAAAGTTTTAGATTAAATATGCCTTTATCAAAAGTAAGACTTGGGGACTTCCGGGTTAAGATGGCGGCAGAGTAAGAAGCAGCTCTTAACCTCTCCTGACCAAAACACACAAAACTCCTCAAGGGGACATAAAAACAAGTCCAGACGAATGGAGGAACCCCACAACAGGGCACAGCGTGGAAGGTATGTGGAATCGAGGCATTTCCATGCTATAAAGGGGTGAAACAGCTCTCACTAAATCGCGGGCTGAGCAACCACCCCACCCCCACCCCCTCCACACACATCTATAGCGCCTAAGCCAGCTAAAAAGAAATAGAGCGAGTTTGGGCCCATCGAGTCATTGGAAGCTCCCGGGCCTGTTCCTGAGAGCAGCAAGATTTAGGACCCCAATAAGCCAAAGAACTCATGCGAAATCTGAGCGCGGGAGCAGAGAGTGGACGCAGGGCGCAGAGCGCGGGCTGAGAGCACAGGCAGACACAGCCAGGAACTAAAGCTCTGAAAATCTGAGTGGGGAACCAGCGTGGATGGGTATACAACTGTGGAAGTAGCGCCCTGAGACTTGTAAAGGAACCTCCTGCAGAGGATCAAGCAAGGGGGTCCACCAGGGGGCTTGACATTGGAAAAAACCAGAACTCAGACCTCAGGAGCCAACAGACCCTGGACAGACACTGAGCGCGAGGATAAACCTGAGAAGCTGCTGGGCTAATGATGGCTACCCAGTCTCAGGAAGCTCAGAAGAGAAAGAATAACAACAAGAAAAAGAAGCCTTTAACACTCGACAACTTTTACACAGAGAAAATCCAGACAACCGAGCAAACAGAGGAGGAGAACAAACAAGCACCCAGACCCTCCTCAAATAAGGAAAACTCCTCACAAGCTATGGAAGAGTTCAAAACTGAGATTTTGAGGAAAATGGAAGAGATCTGGCAAGAAAATAACTGTTTAAAAGGTAGAATCTTGCAACTGGAAAGTGGGGCTTGGAAACCAAATGAACTGATAAGCAAATTGAACACCAGAAATGACCAGATTGAAAAGGAATACCAGAAGCTTATAGCCGAAAACCAGAAGATTATGGCCGAAAACCAGAAGATTATGGCCGAAAACCAAAAGATCATGGCTGAAAACCGAAAGATTATAGCTGAAAACTAGTCCCTAAAGGCTAGAATTGAGCAGCTAGAAGCTAATGATCTCTCAAGACAACAAGAACAAATAAAACAAAGTCAAAAGACTGAAAAAATAGAAGGAAACATGAAATATCTCAATGAGAGAGTGACAGACCAAGAAAACCGGTCTAGAAGAGACAATTTGAGAATAATTGGTCTTCCAGAAAAACCAGAAATTAATAGAAACCTGTACTCCATACTAACAGAAATAATTCAGCAAAATTGCCCTGAAGTCCTACAACAAGAGGGCAATATAGACATTGAAAGGATTCATAGAACACCTGCGATATTCGATCAAGAAAAGAATGCCCAGGGATATAATTGCCAAATTCAAGAGTTTCCAAGCAAAGGAAAGAATCTTACAAGAAGCCAGAAAGAAACAATTCAAATATCAAGGAGCACCAATCAGGATCACACAGGATCTGGCAGCCTCCACACTAAAAGACCGCAAGGCTTGGAATACGATATTCAGAAAGGCAAGAGAGCTGGCCTGCAACCACGGATCAACTACCCATCAAAATTGACTATATATTTCCAGGGGAAAGTATGGGCATTCAACAAAATTGAAGAATTCCAGGTATTTGCACAGAAAAGACCAGGGCTAAATGGAAAGTTTGATATCCAACCACAAAAATCGAGATAAACATGAAAAGGTAAATAAGATACAGAGGGGAAAGAAAGAAAACTTATAATTTTTAAATTTGCCTTTTTAAGGGCCTCAGTGAGATCTAATTATCTGTATTCCTATGTAGAGAAACGTTATGTATAATTCTCTGTAGTGGACTCTATTCACTATTATAATATTCACTATTATAGTAATCAGAAGAATAATTCACAGGGTGAGGGTGGAACACTAAATAATCTAAGATGACATGGGGGATGGGAAAGAGGGGGTGAATAGCAGGGGACACCAAGAGAAACTCGAGTGAATAAGAAAATAGGGTATTCTATTACACACAAAGAGGGCATGGGAGGGAGAGGGGACAAATACTATTATAAGAAGGAGAGGAAGAGAGTATTAAGAGGTAATAATCAAACCTTACTTTTAGTGTAATAAACCTGGAGAGGGAAGAGTAGCTATACTATCCATTGGGACATAAAACTCTTATCTAACCCTTCTGAGAAAGTTAGAAGGGGTAAACCAAGGGGAGCAGGGGAGTGGGGAGGTCAAAAAAAGGGAGGGGAGAAGAGGGAGGGAATTCATAAGGCCTTTAAAAACAAAAAGATGGGGGGAAAAATAAGGGAGGGGTAGAAAGGGAAGTTAATCAAGGGAGGGGATAAGGGATAGCGGCTCAATAACAAACCACTGATTTAAAAGGAAAAAGTATAAGGAAAAAGGGGGAAGGAAGAGGGGAGAATTCGAAAATGTCAGCAAATGCACAACTGATGATTATAACTCTGAATGTGAATGGGATGAACTCGCTCATAAAACAGAAGCAAATAGCAGAGTGGATTAGAAACCAAAATCCCACCATATGTTGTCTACAAGAAACACATATGAGGAGGGTGGACATACACAAGTTTAAAGTTCAGGGTTTGAGCAAAATCTTTTGGGTGTCAAATGAGAAAAAGAAGGCAGGAGTGGCTATTATGATTTCTGACAAAGCCAAAGTAAAAATAGGTATGATTAAAAAAGACAGGGAAGGTCATTACATCCTGATTAAAGGCAGTATAAACAATGAGGAAATAACACTGCTCAATATGTATGCATCAAGTGGCATAGCACCCAAATTCATAAAGGAGAAACTGGCAGAGCTCAAAAAGGAAATAGATAGTAAAACCATACTAGTGGGAGATCTAAATATTCCTCTGTCAGATCTAGATAAATCAAACCGAAAAATAAATAAGAAAGAGGTAAGAGAGGTGAATGAAGTCCTAGAAAAATTAGATCTAATTGATATGTGGAGGAAAATAAATAGGAACAAAAAGGAATACACCTTCTTTTCAGCTGCACATGGCACATTCACAAAGATTGACCATGTTATAGGGCATAGAATCATTGCAAACAAATGCAAAAGAGCAGAAATAATAAATGTAACCTTCTCAGATCATAATGCAATAAAAATAATAATTAGTAAGGGCACCTGGACAGGAAAATCAAAAACTAATTGGAAATTAAATAATATGATTCTTCAAAACCAATTTGTCAAAGAAGGAATCATAGAAACAATCAATAATTTCATTGAAGAAAATGACAATGATGAGACATCCTACCAAACTCTGTGGGATGCGGGCAAGGCAGTACTCAGGGGGAAATTTATATCCTTGAGTGCATATATTAACAAATTAGGGAGGGCAGAGATTAATGAATTGGGCATGCAACTCAAAAAACTAGAAAGCGAGCAAATTAAAAATCCCCAGATGGAAACTAAATTAGAAATACTAAAAATCAAGGGAGAAGTTAATAAAATCAAAAGTAAAAGAACTATTGAATTAATAAATAAGACTAGAAGCTGGTACTTTGAAAAAACAGATAAAATAGACAAAGTACTAGTCAATCTAATAAAAAAAAGGAAAGAAGAAAACCAAATTGACAGTATCAAAGATGAAAAGGGAAACCTCACCTCTAATGAAGAGGAAATTAAGGCAATCATTAAAAACTATTTTGCCCAATTATATGGCAATAAACATAGCAATCTAGGAGATATGGACGAATATTTACAAAAATATAAACTGCCTAGATTAACAGCAGAAGAAATAGAATACCTAAATAATCCCATATCAGAAAAAGAAATTGAACAGGCCATCAAAGAACTCCCTAAGAAAAAATCGCCAGGGCCTGATGGATTCACAAGTGAATTCTATCAGACATTCAAAGAGCAACTAATCCCAATACTATACAAATTATTTGATATGATAAG
>NC_058135.1:39773683-39774690 GCF_016433145.1 Gracilinanus agilis | reverse complement strand
TTCAAAGAGCAACTAATCCCAATACTATACAAATTATTTGATATGATAAGCAAAGAAGGAGTCCTACCAAATTCCTTTTATGACACAAATATGGTACTGATTCCAAAGCCAGGGAGATCAAAAACAGAGAAAGAAAACTATAGACCAATCTCCCTAATGAACATAGATGCAAAAATCTTAAATAGAATACTAGCAAAGAGACTCCAGCAAGTAATTAAGAAGATCATCCACCATGATCAGGTGGGATTTATACCAGGAATGCAAGGTTGGTTCAACATTAGGAAAACTATCCACATAATTGACCATATCAATAGTCTAACAAACAAAAATCACATGATCATCTCAATAGATGCTGAAAAAGCCTTTGACAAAATACAGCATCCATTCCTATTGAAAACACTGAAAAGTATAGGAATAGAAGGACCTTTCCTAAAAATAATAAATAGTATATACCTAAAACCATCAACAAACATCATATGCAATGGGGATAAATTAGAAGCCTTCCTAATAAGATTAGGAGTAAAACAAGGATGACCATTATCACCTCTATTATTCAACATAGTACTAGAAACACTAGCAGTAGCAATTAGAGAAGAAAAAGAAATTGAATTTATCAAAATAGGCAATGAGGAGACTAAGTTATCACTCTTTGCAAATGATATGATGGTCTACTTAAAAAATCCTAGAGAATCAACTAAGAAGCTTGTAGAAATAATCAACAACGTTAGCAAAGTTGCAGGATACAAAATAAATGCACATAAATCATCAGCATTTCTATACATTTCCAACACACTAGAGCAGCAAGAAGTAGAAAGAGAAACACCATTTAAAATGACCCTAGACAATATAAAATACTTAGGAATCTATCTACCAAAACAAACACAGCAATTATATGAAAACAACTACAAAACACTTTCCAAACAAATAAAACTGGATCTAAACAATTGGAAAGCCATTGAATGTTCATGGGTAGGTCGAGCTAACATAATAAAAATGACAATTCTACC
>NC_058135.1:39761639-39773583 GCF_016433145.1 Gracilinanus agilis | reverse complement strand
GTGAAGGAAGGGGGCCTAGCAGTACCAGATATTAAACTATACTATAAGCAGCAGTCATCAAAACAATATGGTACTGGCTAAGAGATAGAGAGGAGGATCAGTGGAATAGACTTGGGGTAAATGACATCAGCAAGACAGTGTATGATAAACCCAAAGAGCCCAACTTTTGAGACATGAATCCACTATTTGACAAAAACTGATGGGAAATTTGGAAAACAATATGGGAGAGATTAGGTTTAGATCAACATCTCACATCCTACACCAATGGGTGGGGGAGAGTGGGGGTGGGGTGAAGGGGAAAGTAGGAGCATGAATCATGTAACCATGTTAAAAATGATTATTAATAAATGTTAAAAAAAAAAGTAAGACTTGGAAGGAAAACATATGGGACTGTTATGGTTGATTACATTAACTCTGTAGTTGCCATAAAATCCAAAAGAGGAAAAAACTATCAAATATAAAAGTTTTTTTAAATGACAACAAAAAATGTGTGAGAGGCAAAATGGTCTAGTAAAAAAACAAGTCCCTCATCTGTGAGCTTGATCTATATGTGTATATATACACACAGACAGACATTGGGAAACTGTATATGTTTTTATACATAGGGAGAAGGCCTATGATTTCATTAGCATAGGGAGCATTTGAAGTGAGAAAACTCCCTCTTCTAGTACTGTTTGGCTTCTTGTAGGGCACTTTCTAAAGTAGGTACTCTAGTAGTTAAGTGATTTGCCCAGAGTGACACAGATTGCATTAGAAGCATGATTTGAATCTAAATCTTTCTGGATGATCTCATGTACACAACCACACTCCTTTAAAGCCCTGACTGTTCCAGACCATAACCTGCAGGAATGGGGCCCACCTACGCTAGTCAAGAAGGTTCTTCACCATGAGCTCTTGATATTGATGAAGTAAAAGATCTCAAACAAACAAAACAAACAAAAATCTATTAATGTATAGGTATGAGTAATTTTATTTTTAAATTCAGTTTTTTAAAAAGCCAATGTGAATTCCAAATATTTCACTCTCTAGAATTCAATTTCCTAAGATAAAAAGATTTTGGAGGCTTTAGTGAATAGAAACACATAAAGAAAGCAGTAATCACTGTATTACTGTCCCAAACTAAAATTCTAGAAGATCAGATCTTTAGGGAAATGTGTGTCCTTTACCAATATATACCAACCATAGTTTGCCACAAAATAATTCTCACTTACCTGCTTGGCAATGGCTTTACTATCTAACTTGTTGTAAACTTTCCTTATTTTTGCCACTGTAAGCGAAGACACGGAGAGGGCATAGAGACCAAATGATACTTTTTCTTCTGGTACTAATGACACAGGGGATGGGATGCCACTTTCAGATTTGGAATCTTTACCTTCAAAATAAGAAATAATCTACATCAAAAGCAGAATTAGTTATCTTAAAAATAAATACAGTAAATGGGGCTAAGTAGAAATTGCCACTCTTAGTAGTGTTTTGATCTATTAGGAAATATGCTCAACTTGCTTTTTTAACTAGGAAAGCTTCTTGGCTTAAGTATGAAGAGGGAGGACTGAAGGATAAAATCCTTCACTGCAAATAAAGTTCCATAGTAATCTATATGGGCATAGGGAAGTAGTTGCTAAGGCATGATGGGAGGAGGCAGGAATTTGTTTACTCCAATTCAAGTAAAAGTAGTCCTGAGTCTTGTATCTACTGGATTGATTTCTCCACCATGGCTACTTGCTATTTCTAAAGTAAATTCTTACTGCCATCTGTTGTTTTCCAGTTGAAATGCAGCAGCCAATAGTATAACTCATCAGAGAAAAGCAAGCTACCTGATGAAATCTGCAGGAACAGTCAAAAATTCAGGATTATTTTTGTGACTTATGAGTCAGATCCCCAGCCATCTCCAACAATAATCATAAATGCTCCTCAGGTCAAATCTGTTTTATTAATTCACTTTGCTACTCAGTAACAATTTCTTCAGATATATGAATTGGGGTAAGTAAATACCTTTTGACCTCTATTATGCTCTTGGAAGGAAGCACACAAGAGCCATGGAAATTACCTTGAAGCCTAATTTAATAAAACTGGTGGAAGGAGTGTGGATGACAGCATTTCTTCTTACTCCAGCTTTGCCCAGATCTGCTCTTCCAATATTTGACTTTGTACTCTAAGCTTCATTTTGTGTCAATAATTTTATTAGTATAATGAAAAAGGATAAGATAAGCATCTATGACTTCTTTGATGTGGGCACACCCTCCCTCCAGTGGGATAAATTATAACTCTTTTATAATTTATTAGATGGAAACTTTTGCTATTTTCCTAAGTTACTGGAAAAATATGGATTATTCTGTGACTTTATATAGTCATAATCATATAGATTACGGAACTTCTTTTGCAGGGAAGAGTAGGGGAGGTGTTTTATTCTGCAGTGGTGTAACAGTTCTGTCAAAGAAAAAACCTTTGCCCAGATCAACTTACAAGTGAGCTCAAACAAACATTTAATAAGCAATTAACATATATGCTACAAAATAATCCTAATAAATGATGCACTTTGTCAAACTCTTTTTTTTAAACCCTTACCTTCTGTCACAGAATCAATACTGATTCTAAGGCAGAAGAGTGGTAAGGGCTAGGCAATGGGGGTCAAGTGACTTGCCCAGGGTCACAAAGCTAGGAAGTATCTGAGGACAGATTTGAACCAGGACCTCCCACCTCTGGGCCTGGCTCTCAATACACTGAGCCACCCAGTTGCCCCCTAAATTCTTTTGTTTTAAAGACAGATACAATCTAGGACCAAAACGAAAGAAAATCAAAGAAGAAAACGTATTATAAAGTCTATGAATATATATTGATGCAAAAATGTTCAACAAAATCCTAGCATGGATAACATAGCAATATATTAAAAAAATAAGACACTATTATCAAATCCACTAGTTGGATTTCTATCAGGAATTCATGAATGGTTTAACATTAGAAAGTAGAGTAACAGTAATGTAAACAATAAAACCAAATTAAGTGCTACAACAGATATAGAAAAAGTCTTTGATAAACTATAGCCCTTATTTATGTAAGAAACCCTAGAGACTATATGTAAGGAAGGGGTCCTTCTTTACCATGATGAAAAAAAAAAAAGGTATCTAAAGCCAAGAGTCCCATTTTCAAAGAAGAGACAACAGTTTAAAGAAGGATAAAAAACAAAGATGCCCTCTCCCTACTGCTATTTGACAACATAAGCCTAGAAATGTTCCCTGTAGTAATAACAAGAGAGTAAAAGTGAAGTTAAAAACATTGGTAAAAAACATCAGTATTTCTATATTATATTACTCAATAGCTATAATTATACATAAGATTCTGGAAGTTGGCTGAGGTCATATTTATGCAAAGAAAGGAAAATTGTATTAGAGAACCAATGCTTCCTGTTGAATTATGCTTCAGTTACTCTACTGGTTTCACAGTATACTAATCAATGGAATGCTTTATGGAACTAGAAATAAACACCATGAAACTAATTGAAAGGACAAAAGTTATAGAATCCCAAGTGAAATAATGAAAAGTAGTTAATAAAGGAACTATATTATGAAGAAGTATTCATCAAAACACTTTGATATAAGTTAAGCAATAAAAAAGTAGTTTGAGAAACATATTAGATAAGCAAGAACCAAAAGTATTAAGACAAATTGGGTGTGTACGCAGTATAAACATTAAGGAAACAAATGAATAAATGAAAATGGAAAGTGCTATCTTTTATATCTTATAAGTTAAGGAAAAAATTCTTAACCAAAGTATAGAGATAATAATAACAAAAAAAGTATACAATTTCAATTACATAAAATTTAGAGAACTTTCATAGGAACAAAATCAATTCAGAGGGAAAACACAGAGGACACTGAAAAAAAGGTGTGCATATATCTCAAGAAAGTGTGATGCCCAAGATTTTAAAGTATAACAGAGGCTATTTTTAAATAGAGATTAAGAAACTAAGGCTCAGAATGAGTAAAAATAACATTTTCAAAGCAAACATAAATGATCAAAGGATACAAATACTCCTCAATTCAATTGCTTTTCATATATCTCAAATTAGATGTCCAATAGACATCTTAAACTCAACATATCCAGAACAGAACTCATTAATTTTATTTAAGACTCTGCTCTGCTGACATTTTCTAAATGAAGCCTTTCCTGGTTCTCCCAGCTACTGCCCAGTTGCTCTCCCAATCCAAATTATATTTGCTTTTACATATTTTATATGTACATACTTATGTCTACATTGTAGTTCCCAAAAGAATGAAAGACCACGAGGGCAGGAACATTTCACTTTTGCCCATTTAGTCCCAGTGCCAAATAAAGCATGATTGGTACATGGTACTTCATCTTATAACTCCCTATTGTACATTTTAAACTTGATGACAAAAGGAATTTCAAGCTCACTGTACAAACTAGAACTAATTATATCTTTGTCTTCAAACCTACTTCTCTTCGAAGCTTCCCTATTTCCATTGAAGGAAACATCTTTTTTCCAGTCTCTTGGGTTCCTAATCTTTTTTTTAAACTCTTACCTTCCATCTTAGAATCAATACTGTGTTTACAAAGCAGTAAGGGCTAGGCAATGAGGGTCAAGTGACTTGACCCTAAGTGTTGAGGCCAGATTTGAATCTAGGAACTCCTATTTGTAGGCCTGGCTCTTAATCCATTGAACCACCCACCTGACCCTGGATTTCTAATCTTGACATTATCCTCCATTTCTTACTTTCCTTCTTTCAACCAAAACATCTAATCAGGTGCCAAATCTTGTGGTTTCTAATTTCATGATATCACTCACACTCAATTCCCTTTCTTTACTCACATATATTCATCTCATTTGTTCAGGTCCTTGCTATCTCTTGCCTATACTATTGTGATGGTCTCCTAATTAGTATTTCTACTTTGCTTCTTCCCATTCAAATTTATCTTTCAAACAAAACTACCAAGGTGATTTTACAGAACCTGATTCTAACCTCATCACTCTCCTATTTACTTAATAAATGTTAGTGACTCCTCATTGCCTCTAGGATCAAATATGAATTATTCCATTTGATTTTTAAGCCCGTAACAACCTGGACCCAACATATCTTCCAGCCTAATTATATATTACTTGCTATTATTCCTGAATATTTTGGGCCAGTCGCAACTGGCATTTTCCCTGTTTTTTATATAAGCTACTATATGCATTATCTCTTTGCTTTTGCAATGTTCAGCATCCATGACTGAAATGTCCTCCATTCTCTCTATTCTACCTTACAGAATCTCATTTCCTTCAAAATGCTGCTCACAAACCTTACACATCAAGACTCACGTGTCCACCAAATGCTTGTGCTATGCCTAACTAATTATCTTGCATTTATTATGTATATAATAATTTGGTGTAAATGTATGTTCTATTTAATCACTGAATAAACATTAATTAAGCACCTCCTAATACCAGGTACTGTGCTAAGTGCTAAGAATATAAGAAAGGGGAAAAAAGGGAAAGAGATAGTTCTTGCCATCAAGAAACTCACAATCTATTAGGGAAGACAACAAGCAAACACATATTTTCAAACGAGCTACATACAGAATAAATACGAAGGAAATAAAAGGCAAGGCACCAGATTTAATAGGGGCTGGGAAAGCCTCACTGTAGAAGATAAGATTTTAATTGGGACTTAAAGAAAGCCGGGGAAGTCAGTAATAAGATGGACAAAATTCTAGGCATGGAGGAATGGCCAGAGAAAATGCCTGAACACAAGATAAGGAGTTGTTTTTTCTTTTTCTTTTTTTTTTTTTTTTTAATAAAACAGCCAGTAATCCAGTGTTCTCATACTGAAAAGTATGTGCTGGGGAATAAGGAGTAAGAAGAATAGAAAAATAGGAAGGAGTTAGGTTATGAAAGTTTTCTTGGCATGCTACACAAAGGAGTCTATATCTGATCCCAGAGGTGACAGGGAGCCCCTAGAGTTTATTAAATAGTGGCAGAGATGTTACTATGACATGGTCAAACCTAGGCTTTAGGACAGTCACTTTAGTGGCTAAGAGGATGAACTACAGTAGGAAGAGCCTTGAGGCCGGCTGACCCCACCCCCCCAGTATGAGGTGAGGGCCTTCCCCAGTGATTGTACCTTCACAGAGGAAAGGAGGGATTTTTGAGAGATGCTGCAAAAATGAAATCATCAGATTTCACTGGGAAGTGAATACAGCGAGGTATTAAAGAAGATAGCTAGTCTGCAAGCCTGAGGCATCAGCAAGAGGGACTTGCTCTCTTTGTGGATAGGGAAGGGTTTGGGGAGAAAGATCATGAGAACTGTTTTCAATATGCTGAATTTAGGCTGTGTACTGGCTATCCAATTTGAGGTGTCTGAAATGTAGGTGGAGATGAGATCTGAGGACAATAGAGAGGTTAGGCAGGACAGCAAGATTTGAGAATCTTCAGCAGTGATAGTAATTAAATCAATGGAGCTGATGAGATCACCAAGTGAATTAGCATAGACAGAGGAGAAGAGAGGACCCAGGCCAGAACCCAAAAGGGGCTCCTTCTGGTTAGGGGGTGTGATCTGGATGAAGATCTAAGAAAGGAGACCGAAAAGGAGAAGTCTGACAGCTAGGAAAAGAACCTGGAGAGTGGTGTCCTGCAAACCTAGAGAGAAGAGAGGGTTATTGATAATGTTAAAGACTGCAGAAAAGTGGAGAGAATGAAAAGTGAGAAAATCATTTCTGTTGTTCAGTTGTACGTGGCTCTTCATGACTTCATTTTGGGTTGTTTTTTATTTTTTTGACAAGGAAACTAGAATGGGTTACTAATTCTTTCTCTAGCCCATTTGACAGTTGAGTTGAGGCAAATTGGGCTATATGACTTGCCCAGGATCACCCAGCTAATAAGTGTCTGAAGATGGTTTTGAACTCATGAAGTTAAAACTTCTTGATTCCAAACCCAGTGTTCTATCACTGTGGCAACTAACTACCCCTAAATCATTAGAAAATCATTCAATTTGGCAATTAAGAGATCCATTTAAGAACTTAATGATATAATTTTGAAAAGTACAGTTTTGGTGGAAAGATAAAGTTGGAAGTATAAGAGGTTAAGAAGAGAGTGAGAAGATTGAAAGTGAAGGCATCTAAACGTAGATATCCTTTTCAATGAGTGGAGCAAGAAAAAATAGATGATAATAGCAGAGATGGAAAGATTAAGAGATTTTTTTTTTTTGAGGATGGGGGAGATAAGGACTTTGTAGGAAGTAGGAAAGAAGCTATTAAACAGAGAGTCTGAAGATAGGTAAAAGCATGGGGATGACACATGGAGCAGTTTTTGGAAGAAATAAGGAGCAGGATTGCTTGAGCAGGTAGAAGGGCTAGACTTGATAATCATGTGAGACAGATAAAGGAAGCGAGAGTGGAAGAAGGCACATGTATGAATAGTATTCTTATTATCCTTGTGAGTAGGGATTGTTTTATTCTTTGTATTTGTATTCCAAGTGCTCTGCACACAGCAAGTATTAAATAAATGCTCATTGGATAACAAGTGTTTTTTGATAGACACAATTTCTGAGGACTGTTGTATGAATCACTGAAAGAAGAAGAGTTTTAACTAAGAGGGACAATGGTACTTACATGGGACATGTACAGCCTGAAAGCTTCCAACATAGTTTGGTCCTAGTTCATAAATAATATTAACACTTGAAATGGGCAAAACTTCTTCTAAGAAATGTGTGGGTCCCAGGCGCCACACTAATGAAGCAAGCTGGCGTTGAGCAGGTGGTGTGCCAATGTAGGCATATACTGTGCTGACAACAGGTGGATTTGCAGAACCTGAACCCCCTGGAGTACTGTGAACATAATGAAGCTATAAAGAAAAATGAGAAGAAATCAATCAGAACAGAAGCAGACATGCCAGAAAGGAAAACAAGTTTCAATTATATTATCTATGTACCACCCCCAAAGTATCTTCCCACTGTGCAAACACCCCAGGTACACGTAATGCCAGGAAACCTAAGAACAGAGGAGAGAAGTTGTATTGTCCAGCAGCTCTTGGGCCTCTGCCCTCGAGGCAGGGCCTGCAGCGATAGGCCGAATTGCAGATAGAAAGACAAGAGAGGTGCAGGAGAACCACCAATAGATTTAAGGAGATGATGTGGTTGCAACATCTGTAATGCCCCTTCTGAAATTTCAGTGTCAGGAGACAGCATCTCATAGGGGCATACCGGATAGAACACTGGGCGCACAGCTCGAGTACTTGAGTATGTACGAGGGGGAAAATACCCGTACACATTCCAAACTCCAGGACGCCCTGGGTTAATCTCAACCTTTAATCACTTGACACTTTTAGGCTTCAAGGTGCACTACTGCCAAGGTCCGCAGGATGCCAAAAATTTGTAATTCGATTGAGTTTTAACAAAAAAGTCAGTGGTCAAGGGAGTGCAGAGAATCAGCCACATTGACTGTTTTAAAAAACAAGTAGCAAATGATTCAGTTTTCCTCTTTTCAATTTCATGTAGTCACAATCTCAGATTATATAAATCATAAGCATTTATACTCAAGATTCTTAGAGAAAAATTGAATAAAATTATTCTGCAGTAGGATTTATTATTATTTTTTAAAACCCTTACCTTCTGCCTTAGAATCAATACTGGGTATTGGTTCCAAGGCAGAAGAGTGGTAAGGGCAAGGCAGTGGGAGTTAAGTGACTTGCCCAGGGTCACACAGCTGGGAAGTATCTGAGAGCAAATTTGAACCTAGGATCTGTCTCTAGGCCTGGCTCTCAATCCACTAAGCTACCTGGCTTCCCCCTAGGATTTATTTTATTAAATAACTTTATATAATTTCTTTTTCAAGCCCAAAAGAAATATTTACTTTCAAGTTTATACTTAAAAAAAAGACTACAAATTCCAAACACTATGAATCACCTACAAAACACACATAAATACCATGAAGTATCTAAAACCTTACAGTTCTATAAAGAGGTCTGGCCCTGTATAATGTCCCAAATACTTAAGGATATGGAGAATAACTGAAGAAACTTCAGTATGACTGCTTATAAGAAAAAAACCTGGATACAGCAATGATAGTCAAACCACTGCTGGAAAAAAAACACTAGGCAACAATTCCTCTAAAAATACATACTTTTCCCAGCCATGTGACCCTGGGCAAGTCACTTGACCCCCATTGCCCACCCTTACCACTCTTCTGCCTTGGAGTCAATACAGAAGGTAAGGGTTTAAAATATATATATATATATATATACACACACACACACATATATGCTTCAGTTTTTTTATTAATTTATTATTTTTTATAGACAGAAAAGTAGTAAGGACTAGGCAATGGAGGTTAAATGACTTCCCCAGAATCATACAGCTAGGAAGTGTCTGAGGCCAGATTTGCCCCTAGATCCTCCTGACTCCAGGCCTGGTGCTCTATCCACTGTGTCACGTAGCTGTCTCTTATACTTCACTTTTAAACAGTAAACTTAAAGATAAAGCTTAAACACAAAGAGAACATCAAATGATTCTATCTGTATAGACAATCCAAAAGTAAGATACATACAGGGAAAAAAGAAGCTACACAATGATTTTGGTAAAGCTTAACATGCACTGCTTGTCTATTGAAGAAGAATCTTTAATTCTGTTTTTCTCTAATTACTCAAAAGTTTTTTTGTAATCAACAAACAAAGAAGATAGGACTCTAATACCTTTGAGTCATCTGAGTGTTTGTGAAAGCCTGTCTGCTTCTCATATTTCAGTGAGGATATCTCTTGAATTCTCATAAACATTTTATAAGTAATGAGAATTGAGTGGGTAGTTACTGATGGATTCTTGGTCACCTGTTTACAATATTAATAATCTGATTGTTTTCACTCTCTTGAAAGCTTCCCCCTTGAGGTAGTTTAAGTTTTTAGCCCTCATTAGTTAATATAACATTCTTAAAAGCTTACAAACTTTTTATCTTATTAAAATAAAACACAAAAACATAAACATTTTACTCCTGAAAATATAACACTTCTTTGATTTTTACTTTTATATTCCTGTCTCCAAAGCTTATATAGGAAATTCTTTCTATCACATTTGATCAGGGTGTTAATAAATATAATCAGGGGCAGCCAGGTTTAAATCTGGCCTCAGACACTAGCCTAGCCTTTACTGCCTTAGAACCAATACATGGTATTGATTAATATGGGAGGTAAGGGCTCAAAAAAACAAACAAACAAATAAATAGATGACTGAATGAATGAATAAATAAATAAATAGGATCATGCTCAGAATACCGAATAACCAAAATAAAGGCAGAGATATAGACATGAAATTGGAATAAGAAGTTATTTATAAATGATATTCTACTACTCAAAGCAAAAGCAGCAGGTGGCTTTAAAAAGGTAATCTAATATCTCAAAATGAGAAATGTCTTCAACAATAAAAGGAAGGGGTTGAACTAAATCACCTTCCTTAGACTTGAAGCTATGTGACTCTTTAAATGAAACTGTAGGAATAGAGAATCATCTTTTTTTTTTTCTGTATAAAAACTCTTTAGTGTCTGTCTTAGAATCAATATTAGGTATTGGTTCCAAGGCTGGAGAGCAGTAAGGGCTAGGCAATGGGGTCTAAGTGACTTATCCAGGGTCACAAAGCTAGGAAACATCTGGGCCTGGCTTTCTATCCACTGCAGCCACCCAGCTGCAGCTGCCCTAAGAGAGACTTCTACAGTCATCCATATATGGACCTTCTACAACTCTATTCTTTCCCTCTATGTCATTCATTAATCAAAGTGAACATAGATCAGGTCAAGTAGTGTGAGGTACCCTATCAGAAGGAAACAAGGAATCAATTTTTGACAAAAACACATTTTAAGAAGCCAATAAATTTTACAGAGTGTGTAGGGATTTAAAAGTATATACGTACCTTCACTGTATTGACAAGCTGCCCATCAATGTAGAGGGCAGCAGTGCTGTTTTTCAACATGCCTTTACTCATTACTAGGACAAGGTGATGCCACTGTCCCTCAACTATGAGGTCTCCACAGCGAAAGCGTGCACAACATGGAAGAATTTCATAAAAAGAGGATTCTTCACTGAAGTCATCGACTAAAATGAAAAAGACAATTTAATGGAACCCTTATGCCAATCTTGTCTGCAGTGTAGATCCATTTGAGGGCTTTGCATTAAAGCAAATTAATGAAAATAAAAATGTGAAGGGTCACTCTTTATTCAACATCACTATTCCATCAGCAAGCATGTAATACTACCCAAAGGGAATCAGAGTACAAAGGAATTAGATCTTATCACCTACTCAAAAAACAAATGCTATTAGTGATTTCATTAGTTTTTATTTTACAAGTGGCTATGATGGAAGGAGAGTAAATGTTTATATAACACCTACTGTGTGCCAGGCACTATGCTAAGGACTTTACAAAATATTATCTCATTTTCTCTTCACAATAACTCTATTTCTTCATTTCGACTTAAAACAAAATACTCTTATGATGCCAAGAAACATTGGTGTAATTTCTTCAAATTTAAATGGCATTGAATGAAATGGACTGGAAAGCTTATACAAGTCACTGAAACATTTATAGGTGGCTTTTATTGAAGGAGACTCTACTCCTGTAAGAGTGTTAATGTTAAAAGAGCAAATTACAAATGACAATAAAAGAAGACTTGACCATTAGTCAGCAAATGAGATCTTTTATGTAAGGTGCTGTGCACACCTTTAAGAGCCATGAGAATGAGATTCCACCACCACCACCACCGCCCTCCTCATCACCACCATGATCACTATCATCATCATCATCACCATTTCATTCTCATGTTTTTAAAGAATTTCAGATAGAAACAGTAGTGAGGCAAGTAACCATCCTTCTATTATTAACTTCCACTTAATGTCCTATGACTACTGCTCGGGCAGAAAAATAAATAGCCCCTGTAGCTACATGACAGCATCAGAACCTAAATAAGAATCTG
>NC_058135.1:39726911-39754369 GCF_016433145.1 Gracilinanus agilis | reverse complement strand
TGCGCTTTTTGTGGTGGCAAAAAACTGGAAAAGGAGGGTATGTCCTTCAATTGGGGAATGGCTGAACAAATTGTGGTATATGCTGGTGATGGAATACTATTGTGCTAAAGGGAATAATAAACTGGAGGAATTCCAGGTGAACTGGAAAGACCTCCAGGAACTGATGCAGAGTGAAAGGAGCAGAGCCAGAAGAACATTGTACACAGAGACCAATCCACTGTGGTAAAATAGAATGTAATGGACCTCTGTACCAGCAGCACTGCAATGACACAGGACAGCTCTGAGGGATTTATGGTAAAGAACGCTACCCACATTCAGAGGAAGAACTGCAGGAGAGGAAACATAGAAGAAAAACAACTGATTGAAGCATGGGTTGAGGAGGACATGATTGGGGATGTAGACTTGAAACTACCACACCAATGCAACTAACAACAATTTGGAAATAGGTTTTGATCAATGACACATGTTTAAACCAGTGGAAAAGTGCATCGGCCATGGGTGGGGGGAGAGCAAGGGGTGAAGGGGAAAGTAGGAGCATGAATCATGTAACCATGTTAAAAACGAATATTAATAAATGTTTAAAAAAAATCTCAAAAAACCAAATCCACTAAGTAATATTTACCACTTCCAATTCCACTGATTACAGTACCATCAGTAAGACCTGCTGTAGCAGCATTATTTGTAGGTGCATTATGAGGTGCCAAACTGGGTAGGAACAGGCAACTATTAATAATAGAAAGAGAAGAAACATACACATTAAATACAAACATATTTTCTCCTATCTCATCACTGGTTTTTATTTCCTAGATAAATAGAATTATATACAGTACAGTGAATTTGCCCAAATTTAACAGCTTGCCTGCCATACTGTGTCATGGAGTTGATCTTGACTTCCAAAAGGCTATTTAAAAGAATATGGTATGTCTTTTGTTTCAGAATTTGCCTAGAGAAACTTATCACCAGCTGGGACACAGAGTCTTACAATTTTGGGGCACAGTAACTCATAAGAATCATATACTCAAGTACTGAAGGCCTGCTCACGTTCTGAGTATTAGAGGAACACCTTGACAAAGGAAATTATGAAGCCTTATAATATTAAAATAAATTCTACTCTGAAGCTTTATTATGGCCTGGCAATAACTGGTTCTGGGGACAGGGAAAATGAAATTTAAGTTCTGGCAGAGTCGATAAACCTGGGAAGCCTTCTGGTGGGTCTTGGTGACAAATTGTATTTGTTGTTCTTGGGCTAGCTAGTCTAAATTTGGAATGACTCCTCACTGGCAAGTTGGCCATTTGGTGATGAAATCTTTGCTCATGAAATAAATCACAATATCACAGATTTGGAGCAGGAAGGGATCTCAGATATCTGTGCAATTCTTTTTGTAGATGAAGAAACTGAAGGTCAAAGAGGTTAAATGACTTGTAAGTATAAGAGGATGAATATAAAGCCTTCTTGACTATAGGTTCAGCATTCTAACTACTATGCCATGCTCTCTGTGAAAGTATTTTTAAAAGTTTATTTGTTGTTGTTCAGTTGCTTCAGGTGTATCTGAAAATTTGTGACCCCTTTTGGGGTTTTCTTGGCAAAGATACTAAAGTAGTTTGCCATTTCCTTCTCCAGCTCATTTTACAGATGAGGAAACTAAGGCAAACAAAGTTAAGTGACTTGCCCAGGGTCACACAGCTACACACACACACACACACACACACACACACACACACACAGTGCTTACCCAAATCCTTCAATTGATGTGTCAAATTCAACAAAAGCAGGGGTAACTGCTGATCCATGCAGCCTGATATCATGTGGGGTTGTCATCGAGACTAAACACTTTACTCTAGTCAAGGGTACGGTGCTTCCTTCTGCAGATTTGACCAAACTCTTGCTAATCCGGTAATGGTTATCTTCATGTAAACTAAACACATTATCAGAACCCAGTACTTCAATAGATGTAACCATACTACCTATGAGGGAAGAAAATTTTAAAATATGTTTCTGCTTATTTTATTAAATATTTCCCAATTATAAGTTTTAAAAAGTTTAATATGTATTTTAAATATTTTGAGATCCAAATTCTCTCTTTCCCTTCCACTACTATTTTGGATATTTTTATGCTTTAATGTTTATTATTAAAAATTAATTTCTGGGGGGCAGCTGGGTAGCTCAGTGGATTGAGAGCCATGCCTAGACACGGGAGGTCCTAGGTTCAAATCCGGCCTCAGACACTTCCCAGCTGTGTGACCCTGGGCAAGTCACTTGACCCCCATTGCCTACCCTTACCACTCTTCCACCTATAAGTCAATACACAGAAGTTAAGGGTTTAAAATAAAAAAAAAAATTAATTTCTGTGAGGTCAAGTGATTTGTCCAAGGCCACATGGATAGTGAGGAGTGGAGAATGGATCCTAACCCAGGTCCTTTGTCACTAATTATAGCACTGTGTCACTGTATAAATGTTTCTTTATCTAAACTGCCTACCAAGTTTTAGTACATTATAATTATCTATGTATATATTTTAAATCTTATGCTTTCTTAATCTGCAAAAATATTTACATAAGATTCTCCTTAAAAACAGAGAAAATTAGACTTAACTAATCTTGAACAAATCTTTACCCTTTTAAAGATTTTGAGACTGACAAAAGGATTGAGAAAAGATTAAAACCTGATGTGAGTCATCTATTTTTCTTACTAAAATTGTCACTGAGAAGAGGAGTAGAAGATTTAGAAATTTTATTCCTGGATTTTTTTTGCTAACACTTAACCATTATTATATCTGTTAAAGTAAAAAAGATATACAAAATTCTGAATCTGAAACTACAAAAATTATTGTATAAATTAGCCAGAGAAGTAATGTCTTAAATCATCAGTATACTAAACATCAGATTATATGTGTTTGAATCTCCAGGATAATCTTTATACTTTTCAAAATAGCCAAAGGATTTTTTTGGAAGATTGATTAAATAGCTTAGTGCTAGATAAATTGCAGTTCTAATAAGAGGAACTGAATTTGAATGCATGATAATAATATCATAATAAACATATAGGCAGACATAATAATAGCTAAAATTATAATGTTTTGTGTTATATTTTACACATATCTCATTTGACAACCTCCATAGTTTTTTATTAAATCACAAAATGTATAACATGAGAGGTACTAGTTGCTCTGGCTTGTAATTTCCACAAAACAAAAGAAAAATTTAAGGAATCCTGATTTTCATTAATGACAGTGTATTTTCCTTAACTATGCTACCAACTACATTAATTTTAATCCATCAAAAAGTAACTAAAATATATTAACTGTGGCATATTTAATATTTAATTCATTCTCATTATATGTAGGTATATTATATCTGGAAATAAAATTTTAATATAAACAATGAAAAAGTAACTAGTACCTCAATATTATGTCAACATGACAAATGGCTTCCAAGTAACATAACTCAAAAACACCCAAGAAATATAAAGTTTTTTTTCCCTTTTCTGAGTAAGTAGGAAACTTCAGAACACAATGGCAGAAAAAACTGCCATAGTTTATACCAAATACTTCTAACATCAATTTGCTCAATAATATCTCAATATTATTGGAGAAGCCAAATAGGTGGCTCAATGGACTGAGAATCAGGCCTAGAGACAGGAAATCCTAGGTTCAAATCTTGTCTCAGACACTTAAAAGTTGTGTGCTCTTGAGCAAGACATTTAACTCCCATTGTCTAGCTCTTACCACTCTTCTACCTAGGAACCAATACACAATATTATTGATTCTAAGATGGAAGGTAAGGGTTTAAAAAAAAAAAAGAACATTATTTTAAAAAATTAAAGTTAAAGAACTTCAAAGCAATGAGAATATCCATCTAATCATTTCCAGTGTCATGGAATTCTTATTTTGTGGCTGAGACATCTAGGTGTCTGGAAGTATCTCATTTTTATATGGTACCTGGTATTATAATAATGTTGCAAAGATGACCTGTTTAAGTATTTATCTACCTACCATATATCCAGATGAATTCTTATTACAAAATGAAAACCAGAATGTAAAAAAGAAATCTCAAGACTCCACTTACCTCTCATCTCAGGTTCATAACTTAATGAACTGGGCTTGTGGATGCGATATTGTTTTAAGAGATTTTTATCCCAGGCACCACAATTTAAAGGATTGGCCAAACGTAAAAACTCCCTAATAAAGAGAATCAATTAGATGGAAGCTTAGTAAAAATACCATGGAAAAACACAAACAGGCATTCACAACATCAATGTATAAATAATGTAATTTGTGTCATAGCTCCCACTTTATCTTTTAAATTATTGATGCCTTTTGTTTTCATTTTTACATCAATTATTTTCCAACAACTCTAGCCCTTACAGTCCTCTTATAACAAAGGAAACAGTTGTGCAAAACAGACTAACACACCCAAAATATTTGACAGTAAAAACATTGTTCAGTGTATCTGGCCCACTGCTTCTCCATCAAAAAACCCCCCAAAACTTTTTCATTAATGCTTTAGAATCAATATCAGTCATTAATCTGAATTCCGAGGTCTTTTATTCTTGTTTTCCTTTACATAAGTGAACTTACTGAATATACTTAGTTCTATATCAGTTCAAACACATTACTACAAATTTCTCTAAAAGAAGGAAAGAAATGTTTAGTCTTCTATGTCATGCTAAAAGTTTTACAAATATTATCATTTAATCTTCCCAAGATTATTTTCCCACTCCTACGGTTGAGGAAAATAGAATTAAGTGATTTACCTATGATTACATAGCGTGTAAGTGTCTGAGGAAAAATTTGAATTCAGGTCTTCCTGACTCTAGGTCCAGAGTTCTAAACATTGAGCCCTTTAGCTGTCTACTACTAGACAGCTTACTATTCTGAATTTCTCATATTTGTTCATTCTACATAGATTTCTTTTTTTAAGTACCCTTTCATTTTAGAATACAACCTGTTTTGCAAGTCTTTTATATTTTTCTCTTTTCCATATAAGTAATCTCAAAAAATCAAAATGAAAAATAATGCTTATAAATAACAGGGTACCTTGGAAAGGCTATCTTGTGAATAGGATGCTATCTCAGCTATGTTTTATTCTGCTGATTTAAGCATACTTCTTTTTAAAACAATCACTACCAATGGCTGTTAAAATGAATAGTCTGTGGCACCAATGGATTGAGTGTCAGGCCTGAAGATGAAAGGTCAAACTTGACCTTCTGGAAGTGTGTCCTGGGACGCATCACTTAATTCTCTTTGCTTAGCCCTTAGCCACCACTTAATATAGATTCTAAGGCAGAAAGTAAGGGCTGAAATAAATAAAACAAAATGAATCATCTAAATTCTATCATTTGTAATTACTTTGTAGAGGGATTTCTGTATTCTGCGTAAGGCCAATCTTGGATAGGTTAGCTTTCTGCACCCTCCTCGTTTGTTCATTCACTACCCCAGTCGCAACCAATATGAGCAAGTTCCTCGTTCTCCAAGTCTCTGCCCACCCCATCAAAGCTCCCCCTTCACTGGCTCCTTCTTGGAGATCGGTCCCCTCGCTCCCAGCTCCCTCTTGCTTACTTCTAAGCTCTCTGTCTCTGTTTTCCAGGCTCATCCAGGGGCAGCTGCCCTTCGGAAGAAGCCCTCTAGGTTGGGTGACCCCTGCTCCTGTGAGTGCTCCGCCTGTCCCCCACCATGCCACCTTCCCCAGCCCCTCCCAGCAGCAAGGCTTAGAGGCTCTGGCGTCTCGGACATCTCACCTGAACTTACCCCACCTATCCACTATGAAAAATCATCTTCTTTCTTCCTTAACACATTTTCCCAAAACTCACCCTTCTCGCTGCTCCTCAGCCTAACATAGACCTTTATCCTCTCTATAGCGTCTCACTGGTCTACTTCCCTTGGACATCTCCCCACAGATCTTACTGTGTGACGTTCCCCCACCTTTGTTTCAGTTGTGCCCAACTCTGTGACCCATTTGGGGTTTTTGGAAAGCGTTTTACCATTTCCTTCTCCAGGTAATAGGGGTAAGTGGCTTTGCCCAAGGTCCCACGGCTAGGAAGTATCAGAGGCTACATCTGAACTCAGGAAGAGGGCTGGCACTCTAGCCACTGCACCACCTAGCTACCCCTCTCCTTATTATCGCCAGGATCACATCTAACATCTTCTAACAGACCTATAAAGCCCTTTATAATCTGGTTCCCTTTTACTGGATCTTCTCAGACTTATTACCTTTCATGTGTTCTAAGGTCCAAACACTCTGGTCTCCTCTGACATTCTTTAAAAGTGACACTTCTGTCCCCCCAGGCCTAGAATGCCCCGATTCCTCAAACTCCACCTCTTTGCTTTCCAGTCTTCCTTCAAAAATCAGTTCAAATCCTCGCTTCTGCAGGGGGCCTTTCCCAGTGTAGTTTGTTCTTTTTCTCAACAGAAGGATTTGTCTTCTATCAATACACATTCACATGCACGTGTGTGGACAGTTACTTATATGAATTTCAGCTCCTTGAAGGACAGTGGTTTTTACTTTCTTCATATTCTCAGTGCTTAGCAGAGCATTTGGCATAAAATGCATGTTTAATAAGCATTTAATTTTAAATTGACTGGTTTAGTGACAGGGAGTTGACCAGGATTCTCCTGCTCAACTGATTTCCCTCTAGTTTAATTCTCCTAAAATTACTCATGGTACAGAAATAAGGAAGTGTTGAGGTGTTAAAGGAAGTGCCAAGAAATGTCTCCATTCTGCAACCCTTACATGATGTGAAGCTTTTAAATTCAACCTAAATTGAATTAGAGGATGGCTATTCACTGGTTGGCTCAAAGGTTGGACATGTTTCTGGTAATCATTTTCCTAGAGAATATCAAAGCAAGAAATAGTTCTCAAGAATGTCATCACTGATCCAGGACAAGTCTGAGGGACAAAGAATGGGATCCACTTCCAGAGAAAGAACTGTTAAGAGCCTGAATGCAGATCAAAGCATGAAATTTTTAATCCGGGTTTTAATTTTGGGGTTTTGTTTTTATATGATTATTCTCTTACAAAAATGAAGAATATGAAAATATGTTGTGTATGATAATACATATATAAACCAGGGACAGCAAGGTGGCTTAGTGGACTGAGAGCCAGACCTAGAGATGGGAGGTACTGGGTTCAAATCTGACCTCAGACACTTCCTAGCTGGATAATGATGATGATGATCTAACATCATTAACTGGGATGAGGGAAAATTATATGATCAGGGGTCCTTCCACACTTGCAAGCCAATGTTTTCTACTGAACACTATTAAATCTAATAATAACTTGGCCTTTTGGATTTAGAGATTTAAGTGTTGTGATGTGGTTTTTGAACTTGAATAGTGTTTGGCTAGCAAAAACTACCACAAAAAAGAATTGAGACCAAGATTTCATACTAGCACTAAAGTATGAGTCTGAGAATATAACTTAACCCTTTCTTTCTACAGGATTATCATGAAAAACAAAAGCAATGGTTCCGTATGGAGAGAGTTGTGTTAAAAAATGTGGATTTGAAGGAAAGAAACTCTGTTCAATTAAAAGAACAGCTACTACTTTACAAATACTTTAAGTCTGAGATACTATATTACTTCAATAAAGAGAGCCTAATTTTTTCAGGGTAACAACTTCTCTCTCCCCCAAAATAAACTGTCACCTCTGTCTAAAGAAAATGGAATTTAAGAGTTCTTATGACAAAGGTCTTTATCATCAATTCCGCCAATACAAGGAAGAGCCTCTCCATGCCCAGTGATGCTGATACACCAGTCCTGGCATGGGGTCCATAAACATGCTCGTTCTTGAAGGCTTTTCACTTTTGGAAGCCCTAACAGATTTTCCACTAGGGAAAGGAAGAATAAATAACAAAATTATATCTGTTAGCTAATGATTATTCAGAATTAAGTGAAGAGCATTTCCTCCCACTACCTTTTGGCCCCAGAAATACCTTGATATAGTATACAGAGCTGGTCCCAAAGAGAGAAGACCTAGGTTTATGTCCCATAGCCAACATTTGGGATGTGTGACCCTCAGCAAGTCACTTAAACTATAGGTGACACGGGCAACCTCTCTTGCCTCCAAGTTGCACAAAAGGACCTGGCCTGCATCAGCAGCAGGAGCTTGCTGAATCAATGCAATTGCAACCCTATCACTAACTTGAGTCCTGAAGAATAAATGAATTGGAGTCATTCTCAATATCACTCTAATGGGAAAAGAGCAGTCACTGACCTGAGCACAACAGGCTCCAGGGCCTGGGAAGCAAGCCTCTCGAACATCCTCTGGAGGGGGGGGTGCAAAGAGTGGTCTTCATCAGCCAGGGCCGCACTGCATCTTTGTAAAAGGCGCGCGTGGAGTCCTGCCTCACACATCACTTGCTGGTTCCTCTCTGTATGCACCAGGGATTGCAAAATATTGGCTACGGCCAACTGGAGGTCCAGAGCGTGCTGGTGTAGAAATACAAAGCATTCCTTTAGGTCACTCTTGCAAAATCAGGCAATACAATTATTGGGCTTTTAAAACACTTACCTTCCATCTTAGAATCAACACTGAGTAGCAATTCCAGGCAAAAGGGCAGTAAGGGCTAAGCAATAGGGGTTAAGTGGCTTGCCCAGGGTCACACAGCTAGGAAGTGTCTAAGGCCTGCTTTGAACCCCAGGACCTCTCATTTGTAGTCTCAGCTCTCTAGCTGCCCCAATATTTTTTTAATTTGTTTTCAGTTTCATAATATCTTTTATTTATTTATCTAAAGGATATCTTTTATAATGATGTCTCCACATGCTTATTTGGGGTTGGGGGTAATGCTGTTTTTATTTTATATGTATACATATGTGTGTGTGTGTGTTTTTAACCGATTACTCTTCACATGCTTATAATAAATTTCTTATATTTCATGCATAAGTTCAAAGAGGTATAGTTTTAAGTCAATGCACTAAGTTTTTGTGATAATTCAGGGGGTAAGAGTTTTGAAATAACTCAGCAGGTCATTCTAACAAGAACCAAAACCAGATCCCCCATTTGGGCAACTATCGAGCAATTGACTGATCAGTGAAAAAGCATTTATGAAGGCTATACTGTGTGCCAGGAACCATGCTGAGTGCTGAAGACAGAGACAAAAATGAAATTACTCATCTCTGCACTAGTCTATCCAGAGAAGCGACATGAACATAAGGAACAATGAGATAACTTCAGGCAAGAAGGGGGTAGCAGTGGGGGCAGAACTGTGAAGGAAACAAGGATTCCAAGAAGAGGCTGAGTGGTGAGTGTGTCATGAGAAGGGGCAGAGAAAGAACAAGAACAAGATGGACAGAATGGCTGGACCCAGAAGGCTGGGAAGGGTTGGAAACTTCTAAATGGTCACATGATGAAGGCTTTAAAGTCACAAGGAAGTACTTTTGGTTCATATGTCAACAAAATGGAGGGCTAGACATTTTCCACACTCCTGGAGACCTCTCAAACCTCTATAACATTTGAATTAGGCACAAGGGAGAAGACCTGTTTCAACTACCTTCACAGTCTGAGAACCCTAATGAAGCAAAAACTCTTAAGGACTGAAAACAAAAAGCTACTCTGAATGGAGATAGCACAGTATCTCACCCATACACACACACCGCCCCCCATTCAATCCCTCACCCCAATGCTTCCCATCCACATTCCCACAGCCTCCACACTTGCCGCTGTCTACACAAGCCAATCCACAGCCTTGCAAGGATCCCAAGCCCATCCTCCCAGCTCGCTGGGGGGCAGGGGGGGGGGCGGGCAGGCAAGGAGGAATGGCTCTGGTTACAGAGCCAAAAGACTTTGTGGCAACAAAGATGGGCCAAAGACTAAGGAAAAGAAGGAAGTAAAGCCAGGTACAGCATGTATGAAACTCCCCTAAACCTGGGGAAAGGGACAGGATCTGGGAGGTCCCCTTCTGTCCCCTCACAGGTCACCTGGGGTGGAACTGGTAACTCCCCAGCACAGGATGAGGCTGAGAGGGCTTTCAGGTCCAGTTCCAAGGAAACCCCCAATACAGGAGGATTCAGATTATAGGGGAATAGAAGGAAGAAAGACAAAATGACCAAATATCTTGGAAGGATGAAAACCCAGTTAAAAACCTTAGGAGAGATTACAGCCTCAAGTTCAACTAAGCAAATCCAGATAGCTATGATTAAATATTATAAAATTAAGGAAAATGATTCAAGAGCTCCATGAAACAGAGGTGAACCTGGAATTATAGCAGGATGCTTCTGGATGGTTTAAAAGAGAAATAAGAAATATAAGAACAAACATTTTGGCATGCACAGAAAAAACAATAAGCAGAATAGAAAAACTTGAATCCACAGTGGTACATTATCACCTAAGAAAGAAAAAAAAAAGGAATTAACTAGAAATGTAAAAAAGTGAAAGACAGGGGGCAACTGGGTGGTTCAGTGGATTGAGAGCCAGGCCTAGAGACCAGAGGTCTTAGGTTCATATCTGGCCTCAGAAACTTCCCAGCTGTGTGACCTTGGACAAGTCACTTGACCCCTATTGCCTAGCCCTTACCACTCTTCTGCCTTGGAACCAAAACATGGTATTGGTTCCAAGACAGAAGGTAAGGGTTTAAAAAAAAAAAAAAAAGCAAAGGACAATATAAAAGGAGAAAAGTGAAAACCAGTAATGTTAAAAGAACATACAAGCAAAATATATTGCTCACTGGCTTCTTGGAGAAAAAACACACACACACACACACACACACACACACACACCCCAAACCTTAACACTATAATGCAAGAAACAATGAGAAAATTATTCAAAACTTCTAAATAATGAAGACAAAATAGCAATTTTTAAAAAAATCTATAGACTACTTTCAAACAAAGCAAAAATACACTACAAACTTAAAGAAACCTAGTGGTTAAAGTGAACAATTCAAACAGGAAACAAATTCTATTAAGAAAGAAGACTCAAATATGAAGGAAAGGAAATTTTTAAAATTTCAAAGCTATTCTAGACCGAAGAAAAATCACAAGAGAGAAGAATGTGGAACCAAAAGCAAAGATTTAAAAGATAAATTAAAAAGAGGGTATTGAAGCATTCCTACAAAGAAAGTCAGCCAGTCAAACTATTTCCTTGCAAACATCCCAGAAACTAAGGAATGGAAAACGATATCCAAAGAAACACAAAGGAAAAAATAAATTATCCTGAAGGCAGAGGGAAAAGAATAGTAAAAAATGAAAAAAGAAAAGATACATTAATTTGACAACAGTAAAAACAAAATAATAATGAGAACATTAAGGCTTTTTCCAAATAAGACACATTTTCATCCTTTCAGAAGGATGAAATGAAATAGAAGAAGAAAAAGGCTTGAAACATCATCAAGAAACAGGATAGAAACATCATCAATTAAACCTCCCCATACTTGGGTATAGACAAATTGATGTTTTTGATGCTACTAAAAGGAGAGAGGGAAGAAAGAAAATAGAGGAGAATGTGATACTCTATAATCAAGAAAAGGATTAAAAATGAAAGAGAAGGGAAGATGGCCTAGAGAAAAATGGGTAAGTTAAAAAGGGGATGGAAGAGAGTTCCATTAAAGTCTGCTTTCTTGGTACAAGCAAGACATTCTATAAATGTAAATTGTAATTTTATAAAAGATATAATCCTAAATAACATTTCTACATAAGAATTGCAAAATCTAACAGGAAATAACAGAAAGAGAAATTGCATTCCAAATAAACTACAAAACACTATATATGCTGAGATGTACACATTGGGAAATACAGATGAGGTAAAAACAAAAGATAGCAATAAAATATATGTTTTTAAATGTAAAAGCAAATAAAATATTTGAGGATCAATTTGCTAAAACATTAAAATGTATTCAATGACAAATTGTTCTGTAAAGAAAGAGAAGACAACTTAAATAGACAAATGTTTAGTTCTCATGACTTGGACCACACCAATATAATAAAACTGAAATTACTACCAAAGTGAATTTATAGCTTTAAGACTACAGAAACTTTAGAAAAGGATACATTATAGAATTTGATAAATTAATAAAATTCTTTGAAAACATACAAGCCCTAAAATATCAAAGGAAATAATGAAAAGATATAGGTAGGGTAAAAGGAAAATAGCACATCTAGTCCTCAAATTATGTTATAAAGTAGTAGCCATCAAACAAATGGCAAAAAAAAAAAAAAAAATGAGAGAAATGAATAAAAGAGGCTAGACAAGGAAGAATAAGAAACAATGGAACTCAGTAACAATACTCAACAAATGGAAAAACAAATTACCTAGGAAAGAAATCCCTATTTGATAAAAAACTGTTAGGAAAACTGGTATTAGACTAAAAATTTTCACCATATTCCAAAATATATTCTATATTGATGCGATCTTAGTATTAAAGATCATACTAGAAAAAATCAGAAGAGAAGCATATCATCAGCTATGGGTAGGAGATAAATTTTTAACCAAACAAAATATGGCAGAGGTAATTACAAAAGTTAAAATAGGTAATTTTGCTTAGATGAAACAAAAAACTTTCTGCTAAAATAAATACATCTGGGATAAGAAGGGAATAACGTTGAGTGAGAAAAAAAATCTTAGTATCAAATTTCTCTGATGAGCATTTGGCATCTAATACACACACATTTATTTTTATGTGATAGAAAAATCTCTTTCCATAAAAAAAAAAAGCCACCAAATATGTCAGAAGATGTGAACAAACTATTCGAGAGAATCACAAACTATTAACAACCCTAAAAGAATTCTCTGGATCACTAATGAGAGAAATGTAAGCCAGAACAACCCTGAGATTTCACCTCACAACCTGCAAACTGTCAAAGATGACAAAAGACAAGAATAGTCAATATTGTGGAGGGGTTATGAAAAAACTGGCATACAACTGGTGGAGCAGCAATACAACCATTTTGAAAAGCAATTTGGAATTAATGCAAATAAAGAGATTACAAATATCCAAATCCCTTGACTCAGAGACTCCACTACTAGATTTATACCTCAAGGGAAGCACTGTTAGGAAGATTAGAAAAACCTGCCCATATACAGCAAAATATTCATATCATTATTTTCTAATATGGTGTGGGAAGCAAATGGTAGATGCCAATTTATTGGGGATTGGCTAAAAAACTGTGTTCTGTAAGAAATGACCAATGTGAAAAATACAAAGAAGCCAGGAAAGAACATGAAGTAAACTGAAGCAGGCAAGCCAAGAGAGCAATAATATATAAAGTGATGACAGCAGCATAAGGGAAAAGGCATCCTCCCTCCTCCCCTCCCCCATTAATCACACATTATCAGGAAAGGTTCAAAATAAGAGTTATAGAAGACATCCCCAATTGCATCCTTTTGCAGAGATGAAAAAGGTCCATAAATGTAGTTCAGGACTTTTTTGATGGACTGATCAGTTATGCAGATTCCCCACCACTACCTCAAGTTTTTCTCTTAAAAAATATGGAATGGCTCTCTGGGAGGGAGAAGGAGAAGGATACAGGGGAAAATGATAATAATAAAATGAAAATCTTTCAAAAGCTCAAAAGAGCAGCACACATTTGATTCAAGCAGCAATGGGGAAGCATCTCAGTTTAATGAATAGAGGTGACACAGTCAGGCATGATCTTTAGGAAAATTACTTTGACAACTATAGAGAGGAGAAATTGAAGAGGAGAGAGGATTGAAAGAGGAAGACCAATTAGGAAACAATTGCAAAAGTTCTAGTGAAAGAAAGGACAGACATGAGAGATATTTTATAAGAAGAAATAATATAATTTGTTTGAGAGAGAGTGAGGAATTAAGGATATCAAGGTTTTAAACCTGGATGATTAGAGGACTTGTGGTATCTGCAAAAGCAATAGGCAAAAGTAGAAGGGGAGTGGATTTGAGCACATGAAATGATACCGAGAAGATAATCTTGAATGTAGCTTGTATAGAAGCTGAAATAGTTATGCACTGGTGTGTTACAACAATCCTTTGAATGCGGTGAACATGTAGAGTCTGTTTCTGCCAAATTATTCTGCATAGGGTTTGAGACTGTTTTTGCATTTCACCATGCCTCACCATTAATTAAAATCAATCACATCAACTCAGTTTGGTGAATACCAGAATAATCTATCTGCTATGGCTTCCCATAGGGAAAAATCTGTTACTGACTTCCTAATATATTTTACTAACATTGTTTGTTTTTACCTCATCTGCATTTCTCAATGCCTCTTCCGCTGGCCTCCCAAAGGAGCCGACCCTTATTATTATAGAGAGGAAAGGGGAAAGAGAGAAAGAGAGAGCATGAGAAAGTACAAGAGAGAGAGAGAAATAGTTCAGGAAAACTAATGAATACATCAAAAACTGTGATATTATCAATGACGTTTCATTCCAATAGAATACATCACTATCTCCAAAAGAAGGGAAGAAAGTGCTCTGTTCATATCTCTTCTTTGGAACCAAGTTTGGCATGTCATATATATATATATATATATACTGGGTTCCTAGTTCTGCTTACATCCCTCTGTATCACATCATGTAAAGCTTCCCATTTTCCTCTCTAATTATTTCTTAGAGTATAGTAATATTCCTTTATATTCATGGATTATAACCTGCTTAACATTCCCCAATCTATGGACAACATTGTTACTATAAGAAATGCTGTTGCTATCAATATTTCTGTGTATATGAAACCTTTCTTTTATTGAAGTACCCTGTATCACATACCCACAATGCACATTTTCAAAATTACTTCCTGAATGATTAGACAACTTTCATCTTCTAGAGCAACAGTAGATAAACAGGAGTACCTTTCTATAACCTCTCCAGCATTGACTATTGCAATCTTTTGTCATCTTTGGTACAATTATATCAAGTGTAAATAAAAACCTCAGAGCTATTTTGATTTGAATTTCTATTAGTACTAATGATTTGAAAAACTCTTTCATATCCATGTTTATTAATAGTTTGTAATCCTTCTTTTGAGAACATTTGTTCACATTATTTCACCATTTATTAATTGGGGGATGGTTTTTAGTAATATATTTCTATTAGGTGCCTATAGAGTTCAGATATCAGAGATGTTATACTACATTTTTTCCCAATCAAAAACAAATTTGTTTTTATCCCAGTTGCATTTTCAGGTTGAAAAATGTTAAATAATCAAAATTACAAAAACAAGAGATGAATGGCTAGAGAGCTCTTTATGAAGTCAGGAGGAAGAGAAAAAGGCCTCTAGCATGTGAAGTGAATCCATGTAACAAATTTTTGGATGAACAGGAACAAAAGTCACACAAAATGGGCAGGCCTGGCAAGCTCGTAATTTCAATTATGGAGAGAACTTGTGGAAACAATGTGAGCATAGACACACAAATGTACTGTTTTACAGAAAGTAAAAATTATATCCTTTCTTTATCTATATCCCTTAGGAATTCACCCCTTAGAAAGGATTAAATTGTATAAAACTATTTGTAACAACACTTTTATTTATTTTTTTTTTTTGCAAAGAATTAGAAACAAAATAGAGGCCTGCCATCAAGGAACTGCTGAACAAAAATGCTCAAAGAAATTATGAAAGCAAGATTTAAAGACCCTGGGGAGACATGCATGAACTGAATCAGTGTGAATATATAGATCCCAGAAAACAATATATTTGATCACTACAACAATGTAAATGTTAAGAACAAAACTGGTTTTATTTTCAAAATTATATAACTTAAGCTTTGCCACAGATGAGAGTTTAGAAAATGCCAACTGTTGCTATGAAGAAATTCATATCATTGGCAAGACTATTCAAATGCTGGTTTATTGATAATTAGAAAAAAACTTTTTGCAATGCCTGGAATCTAATAAATACTGTTAGGTTGACAGACTGGAATTTCTATGTCAAAAAATTGAGGAGTTAATTGATTATGCTGAACCCACCCCTTCCCCCCAATTTTTCTCTTAATCTTTGTTATGAGGATTGGCTTTCTGTGAATATGAATGAGGAAGAGATATGAGATAGATTTTAAAATAAAGGATATCAATGCTATAGTTATTAAAGAAATTTGAACTGATGACACATGTTAAAACTAGTGGAAATGTGCATTGGCTTTGGTGGGGGGGAGGTCGGGGGTGAAGGGGAAAATAAGAACATGAATCATGTAACCATGATAACTTTTCTAAAAATTAAAAATTATTTAAAAAAAAAGAAATTTGATCTGGTTCATTTAAATTTTTTATGGTATGACCCTTGAAACATTAAAGTTATAGACTGATTTTGAGTTCACTATAGAAATGTTGGCCTAAAGTTAATTTCTACCAATTACTTTCTATTTTTTTGTAATTAATTCTTTTTAGCAGGGACTATTTTCGTAAGTACAGTGATTTTTATGAAAAGTACTTGAGACAAAAAATAGATGTATTGATATATAATTGGGTAATACTGGGAATGTTTTAAATTTTTAAAAATTTTGAACACTTATTAAACTGTTCTTGTTGTAATCATTTGTTTTATACGTGATTTGGCAGTGATTTTGGCACATATTTTTAAATTCTTCATTTAGAAAAATTACAAATATACTTTTAAAAGTGTACCCTTGAAGAATTGTCCATTTTTCCAAGTCTAGCCTTGATTATTGTCCATATGTTTTCAAAAAGGTAAAATCAAACAATTTCCAAGGTCTTTAAAGCATTCTTAACACCATCCTGTGTAAGTTTCTTAACTTTCCATGGTGTGTAGAATGGCTAAATATCATGCTAAAGTATCATTTCCATTTGGGAATTTCTGCCATTCCAGAAAAATTGTGCTTCTCAGCCTAGCAACCTATTTATCAGAGTTCATTCAATGGAGACAATGGAATTCCAAGGAGGACTAGAAGTTTATAAAACAACAACGATGACAACAATAACAACAACAATACAAATAAATCTGCAGAATATGCCTAGTTCTTATAGGCTCACCTGGATTTATTTTTGACCTAGTTTTGGCATAGTCTTGAATGAAAAAGTGAATTTCATCAGTAAAATTTTTTGCAATCATTAGTATTCCAGAGTTTGTATAGTCTTGCCAATAATGTGACTTTTTTCTTCACAGAAAATTGGTTGCTGTTGCTGGTCTTGTTTTGTGTCAAACTGTAAGAAGCCCATATAACAGTGAAGAAATATCAAAACCAGACATTCCCATTTCTATGTCACTCTGAAGTTCTTTGCTGATTTTTGGCTGGCCTGCAACAATAGCTGGTTATTTCTTGTTCTTCATTTTCAACCAAACTTTCCTCTGGGCTTCAATGGGACTGATCCTGTCTCATTGTGGACTTGAATGATCCTTTAAACATTTCCCGACATCAACAGCTGTTGCCAAGATCTACCAGTCATTGTAGTGTACTCTTAAAGAGCTACACCCTTTTGCATATTTGCTTGGAGTAATTCCCATTCTTAAGAATAACAGATTAAAAACACAACAAAAGAGAGCAATGAAACAAGTATATAGGACACAAAATCCTGCACATTTAGCTCAATCCAGTCTTATCTGGTCAGGTGTTTTGATTCAGCCTAATCAATAGAGAGCATTATTTCAAATAACAATGAATGAGGGATATATTCCTGTTTTACTCCTTTACCAACTGGGAGAGTTTCTAGGGTTATCTGCCCACATGTGAAGTGGTTTTAGACAGACCCTTTAAAAAATCATATTAAGGTAATCCTTCCATGTTCATGATTTTTGAGGCATTTAGTATAAATATAATCTCTGTATCTCTCACTGGTGCTTTGTTGCCTGTATTCAGAAGTTCTGGGAACTTTGTCTGGTATTATCAACATTAGGAGGAGGTTTCTGATATGCCATGATGTTCTAGTCAAATTATGATTTGAACTTTATCTCTACTATTCCTTCAAGGTCAGTTGCTTTGACTTGTTTAGAAATCCCTTATCTCTTAATGCTGTCATTTTTTGCTTATCTTCTTGCAAGGTTTTCTTTCTCTTCCATGTTCTCCAAGTTGTGTTAAACTATATTTCTAACTGGGAAGGTCAAGACTGACTGCAGCTAGTTTTTTATTCCCATTCATTCATATCCAGAGCAGTCCCCTGGCCCAGCTCATCCATTTGGACAACCAGGTCAGATCAATGTGCAACACATTTCATGACAAGAAAGGAAAGTGATCCAGACAGTTTCTATAGGCTTATTCCACTAATCTATGGCTGAGCAAGTTGTCAAAATGTAGGACACTTACTAAACACTAAAAATAAAGGAAAAAGATAATTCCTGTTTTAAAGAGCTCACAGCCTAATGGGAGAGACACTAGGAAAACAAATATCTATAAAGTATATACATTATTTGTGTATAGTCTTATGAGAACAAACCCAAAGAAAAGGCCTACAGAAATGGCAATTAAAAGATGATAAATAACTTCTGAAAGCAGTTTTGAGTGAATGATGGAAGTCATAAGTCAAACAGTTAAGAGATAAAGGGTGAGGGCCAAGGAAAATGGACAGAATAATTGGAGGGGGGGGTTGAGGTTAGGGGAGTAACCTCATCAGTAGACAAGGAACAGCTGAATGAATACTAGTGAAAAAGATGAGAAAGGGGGGGGCAGTTTGCTGGAAATGAGTGGATGAAAGGATCACTATAACCTACTGGGGTTAGCCATGGCAAGGAAAAGGGCTATTTCTTTATTTGAAGGAGGAGATAATAGCAGAAGGCACCTGAGGGATATGCTGAAGTCAACTTGTATGGACTTACATGAGTTGATCATTAGATTTTCAGTAAAAGGATTTACAGGTCAGAAATCAGAAAATTCTACAAATAAGGCCTTGAATTATTATTTTGTGAATTGCCTATATCCAGGAAAGTGATGGAGAAAAAAAGTTAATAATGCATATTAAACTCAAATGGGTTGTGTATAATGCACCCCCACCAAGGGAGCCAGTAAATTTAACATTTTTCAGTACACTCTTCATCCATTAAACTCCTACCTAAATTAAGAAATCCCACTATAATATATTCCACAAAGGCTATCATTGTCTATAGGAGATAATGCATTTATTAAGGACTGAAGTCATGTAAGCAAAGAAGAAGATTTTTTGGTTTTGTTTTGTTTTAAGTAGTACCTTGTACAAGAAGTTGGAGATATAAGGACTAATGAAACCACAGATGAGTAAAACTTAGTGGGGAAGATAAGACAAGTACAAAGATAAATGTAAGATAAATTTAAAAATGAGTGAATAATAACAGTCTAAATAATAAATTGTAAAATGTTAGAATATGCAACCATTAAGGAAAGATAAGGAAAAGCTTCAAAAAAGAAGACACTGCTCCCTTCATTCCACATCACTTCATACAAGTCTCTCCAAACTCTTCATCATTTCTTATAGCACAATAGTATTCCATCACATTTTTACCCAATAGTTTCTTTGGGAATGACCTAGTGGCTAAATACCTCCTACACTTCCAGTTCTTGCCAACACAAAAATAGCTGCTATAAAAACTTTTGTACAATAACAGTATTACTGCAACCAGTAGGAATAATAATAGGCAACATTTATAGAGCATTCTAAATTTACAAAGTGGTTAAATAAGTTATTTTATTGTTCTCACATGGGACCTTTGCCTATTTCTTTGATTTCTTTAGGGTATAGGCCTATTAGTGGGAAGAGACTGTCTGGACCATAGTTCCAAATTGCCTTCCAGAATCGCTAGACTAAGTCACATCTCCATCAGGGCCTATTTCCCTGCACATCAATCTTGGCTTCATCATTAATACATTTTATGTTCAGGAAATTTAACACTTGTTTCAACCAAGGAAGATTAAGGGATTAAATATAAAAAAATAAAACATACATAACTCCTACTGAGAAAAATGGTTTCTAAGGATTGTGGAAGATGGTAGCATGTTAGGACTGAGAGTAGTAAAGAGTCCCCATAGACAACCAATAAAGTTCCAGAAATAACAGTGATGAAGAAAACCAAGAAAAAAAAACTCATATATATATATATATATACTCCACTCCATCCAAATCAGGAGGATATGGAAAAATTTCCAGAATCCTACAGAAACAGGGAATGTAGATAAACTAAGGCTGGTAGAAGGAAGGAGATGTATGAGAAACAACTTACACCCACAGCATGAGACATGGGGAAAGCAAAGTGATCCTGTACCTCAGACACATTGGGAGACAGAAACAGCCCAGCAATCAGGCAGACTACAACAGCTCAGCATCTGAACAGCCAGTTCCCAAACCAGCATCCATGTAGCTTGGGCCATACTAGAGTAGAAGACAAAATTGAAAAATCCCTGCAGAAGGCAGTGGCCTTGCCTTAGCCACTGAGCTCAGGATCAGGCACCATGCCATGTACAAATAAAAGAACAGAGTTGGATACAAGCACAAGTTCCCAATCCAGAAACTGAGGCTGAGATAAATAGAAAAGAATAAAACACAGAAAAAGATACAGAGAAATATATAATCAACAATTATAACCCCATATGATGAACTCGCTAATAAAAGAGGAAAAGCAGAATGGGTTAGAATAAAGAATTCAAAAATAAGGTATTTATAAGAAACACATATGAAACCTACTGATTTAGATAGGGTTAAATGAAGTACTATTTTAGACTCTATTGGGCTTTAGCCAAATGTAAAAAACCAGGAGTGGGCAAACATAATTTCAGACAAGGCTAAAATAAAAACAGACTTGATAAAAAGGAATAATCTGAAGTTCTACATTATACTTAAAAATAACACAGATAAGGAATCAATATCAATACTTAATTTATGTGCACCAAACAGCATAATAACTAAAATAATCAAAGGAGAAGTTAATAGGTTATCTGGGAAAATTAGATAGCAAAAGCAAAGTAGTAGGGGATTTCAACAACCCCCCTTTTAGACTGATATAAATCTAATAAACAAATATACAAAAAAATGAAGCAAAGATCTAAATAGAATTTTAGAAAAATTGGTGATTTCTAGAGATTACTGAGGGCAGATAGGTGGTGTGATGCATGAACATTGGTCCTAGAGATGGTAAGACTCAAATCTAGCAACAGATATTTACTAAGATGTGTGACCCTTGGCAAGTCATATAACACTGGAAATGGCAAACCACTTCAGTATCTTTGCCAAGAAAAACCCAAATGGAGTCAGAAAGAATTAGACACAACTGAAAGGATTCAACAAGAGATTACTGAACAGGAATGGAAAGGAATTTCTCTACTGTCACTGCATCTTTTAAAAAAATTGACCTTGTATCAGGATATTAAAAACCTTACAAGCATATGCAGAAAGTCAAAAATAATCAACATATCTCTTGCCAAACACTATGCAATAAAAGTTATATTCAATATAATCCCTTAAAGAATTTTTAAAGACATATTAGAAACTAACAAATCCATAATGTAAAGTAGTCCTTATGAGAAAATTTTGCCCCCAAGTGTTTTAAATGACAAAAGAGAAAAAAATGAATTGGTCATGCAACTATATATACCCACTACAAAAGCAACAAATGAATCACACTTACCAAAGAAGAAAGTCTGAAAATCAAAGGTCAACAAAATCAAAAAAGAAAAATTGAATAAATGAAAATTAAAGCTGTTTTTTTAATTATAAAGTAGCTAAATTACTAGTTTGATTTTTAAAAGGAAAAGATGGAAAAAAATTAAAGTTCATAGTAATTGATAAGAAGATATAAGAACTCATAAGAACTTATATATAAATTATATAAAACTTAAAAACATAAGAAATTCCCTATAAAATACCTACTTGAACAAATGAAAGCAATAACTCAGATTTAAGGAACCACAAACAACAAATGATAAATGAACCACTTCAAACAAAGAGATTAGGCATACAACCCTGCCTAGAGGGATAAAGATTCACTATTTGATAAAAACTGCTGGGAAAACTGGAAAGCAATTTGTTGTATGCTATGTGCCTAATCATCTCTGAGGTTCTACCTCAAACCCATCAGATTGGCAAAGGTGACCAAAAAAAATGTGAACTGCTAGAAAGGCTGCAGGCAACCGGACCCACTAATTCAGTATACATGAAGCTAGGAATTAACTAGTCCAGTCTTTCTGGATGTCAATTTGTAACTATGCTCCCAAATTCACTCAATGAATGTATACCTAGCTTATACCCTCATAGGGTTGATACATCAAATAATTGAAAGAAAGTGGGAAGGATCCTTGAATATAGAAATATTTAGTGCATTTCTTTTTATAGAAGAAAAGAATTGGTAACTCACAAAGTACCCACCTTTTAGAGAATGTCTATATAGTATGTGAAGGTAATAGAATATACTACATCTGCTGCTTTGCCTGTTTTCATCTCCAGGAACAAGATGCTCCTCCCAGGATAAGAGATGACACTTCTAATCTCATCACCATGCTGTTAATTCAAGCCTTGACTGACATCACCTCCCTACATCTCCTTTTTCCTTTGATTGAAGGGCTGGAGATCAGAGTACCAAACTCTTCTTTATAGAGGACAGAAATTGGACCTTTGCACTCCACTTTGCATCTGCTGCTTTGTTTGGTTTCAACTCCATGCCTGCCCACCCTCACCTCTTACCAGTCTCCTTCTGTTTACTGTCCAAATTGTCCCTGCCCTCTACTCTCCTACCTTAGATTCTAAGTTCCTTGGGGGCAGGAGCTATCTTCTTCTTCTTTAATTATATTCCCAGCTCTTAGTGATGGCTGCTGGTTCATAGCAGGCCAATGAATGAATATTTATTGCATTAGATTGGATATTATTGTCCTATAAATAATTACAAAATGTAGACCTTTATGAACTAATAAAGAGTAAAGTCAACAGAACCAGGAAAACTAGAAAATTATAAAAAAAAGTAAGTTTAAAAGTTGGAAACACTAATCAATGAAAGGAACAACCAAGATTTGCTAAGATTGATGACAAGGTATGTTATTTCACTAGTTGATAGAGATGATGTATTCAAAATAATACAAACATTTTTGAAGGAAGCCAGCTTGGGAATTTGTTGTGCTTGAATGCACATTTCTTATAAGGGTTTTTATATTTGTTGGGTTTTGTTTTCCAGTGGGAAATGGGGAGGAGGAAAAAGGGGCAATAGTTAAGTAAAATACAAAGAGAAACGAAATGAAACTAGGATTATTGAGACATTTAAAAAAAAAAAAAAGTACAGAGTAAAACATGGAAGAAAGGCCAGGAAGACCCATAAACAAGCAGGATAGCTTTGAAGGTTAGAAGCTGAATTTATTATATGTTTGGTAAATATAGTTCCAAGTATAGCTAATTGTACAATGCTCTTTTTCTTTTCTACTATATGGAAATGACCTTTTTATTTGGTCTTTAAGTTCAGAATAAAAATTAATTTTTTAAAAGGGAAAGGTAGTTCCTTCAGTTTATTAAATAACCCGGTAGTATGACTATGAGATTGGGTGACTATGCAATATATTAAATGTTATTAATTAATGAAGAAATTTACAAACATTACTCTGTAGCTTGGATTAAGTACAAATGTGGAATGCAGCTAAGTAACTGGCTTCATGGGTGACTTGTAAATGAAGTTGGGTAGATCAACCAATCAATAAAAATTTATTAAGCACCTACTATGTGCTAAGTACTTTGCTAGGTGCTGTTGTTCAATCATTTTCCCAGTTGTATCGACTCTTTATGATCCCATTTGGGGTTTTCTTAGCTAAGATCCTGGAATGGTGTGCACTTCCTCCTCCAGCTCATTTTACAGATGAGGAAACTTCCTGAACCTTTTATCATGGGACCCAGGAGTTTAGTTATTTTGGCTCCACTGAAGAGCTTTAAGAGGACATAAAGAGCTTATCCTAAAACTACTGTTACAGGCCTATCTTGCTTGGAGGCTGCATCTATTCTGCTCCAGGTCTCCAGAACACCAAAGTCCTCCATGTACCACCAAAAAACAAGGTCAGGGATACAATTAAGCAAATGCTTCTGCTTCAGCACCTACTTATTCTTTCTTTTTTGTGGAGGCAGACTCTGAATACCAATTCACTCCAGAACCATATGGAGGTCACATTTACTACTCTATTCCATATTGCCACAACTGGAGAGAGCTGCATTTGGGGTCAGAAAAACTAGAGTTTAAATCCTACTTTTGATTACCTTGGGCATGTCTTTACAAGTACTTTGCACTTTTGCCTCAACTTTCTACAACTGAACTACAGTTTGCCAATTTTAGTTTTACTTCCACGTCAGTTACTGTTTTTGTTTTTGCTGTTCAGTATCTGGATTTTGAAGTCTGGATTTCCTTGCCTACTTCCTTTCACACATAAAAGGTCTCCCCCAACCTTAAAAAAAAACCCTACCCCAGAATCTACTATCTCCATAAGCTATTGTCACACATCTCTCTGTTCCTTTCTCTACCAAACTCCCTGAAAAAGTTTTTACTTTCATCCTTCTTCCTCCCATCTTAATCCCTGGTAATTTGACTTCCAACATCACTATTAAGCAGAAATTGCTCTCACCAAAGAAATCCAACAATCTTTTAATTGACAATTTGATGGTCTTTTCTCATTGCTAAATGAATTTTCAACACTGCTGAAACACTCTTCTGATGGGAATTTCATTCATGATCCTATCAGTCCTTAGTTTGCTTCCCATCCATCTCACTTTCTTTGCTCGATCATCATGTCCCTCATCTGTGAATGCTATCTCCCAAGGTTCTGCACTGGACCCTATTCATTTCCCACCCCCATCCCCACCCACCTTGTGTGTTTATTTTGTTCTCAAATAATACTTACACAACTTCAGTCTTCGTGATTTTAGAATTAATTTTAATAATAAATTTTAGAATTCAGAACTTCATGATTTTACATAATGTCTCATAAGTTTGTCATATAGTAGGTACTTGACACATATTTGCCTGAACTGAGTAATATTAATCTTATTTAACACAAAACAAATTGGGAATATTTGTTACCTGTGCACAAACTTCCTTTCATTTAAAATTCTCAAAGGATTTGACAGTATCTTCCTTTATATACAACCTCAAGTTTTCCAATCAGTAAGTTTTATGTCCTTTCCAAACAGACCTATATCTTCAAACTCTTGGATTAACAAAGAGGCCAGTAAAAAACATTTGTGTGTATTTACTTGTGATCCACCTTCAAAAGTTGCCATGATGTTAATATCCTCTCTGGTTTCTGACTTCTTTATCCTCTCAAATTACCTTCAGTTGACTTTTGGTTAAGAGTGTTTGAAGGGGCAGCTAAGTGGTTCAGAAGATAGAGCTAGGAGAAATTGGATTCAAATCTGACCTCAAATACTTCCTAGCTATGTGACCCTAGTCAAGTCACTTAAACCCAATTGTGCAGCTCATATAGCTATTCTACCTTGGAATCGACACTTAGTATTGATTCTAAGACAGACAGTAAGAGTTTTTGCGTGTGTGTGTTTTTTTAAAAGGGAGAGGGAAAGATTTTTTGACTACCCAACCCATTATATAATCTTTCTAGACTTCAAATAACTATATGTGGTCTGGTTTATGACTCATAACCCTAGTCTAATTCATTTCTATGTAGTCTTTTTTTTTTTTTAAACCATTACCTTCCATCTTAGAATCAATACTATGTGTTGGTTCCACAATAGAAGAGTGGCAAAGGCCAGGCAAAGGAGGCTAAGTGATTTGCCCATGGTCACACAGCTAGGAAGTGTCTGAATCCAGACTTGAACCCAGGACCTCTTGTCTCTAGGCCTGGCTCTCAATCCACTGAGCCCCCCAGCTGTCCCCCCATGTATTCTTTAAAAAAATTATTTATTCATTACATTAAAATTCCCAGGTATCTTCCTCTCCTTCCCACACTAGAGAAAGCATCATATATGACAAAAAGATATATGTATATATAAAGATATAAGTTGGCTATGTGTACTGATTCATTAGGGAAACTAAGCATGTAAATCTGGGAGATTTCTACATGCTCATTAGGGGGCAGTCCCCTTTGGCATAAGAGTTTACAAAACTCTGCCTTGCTTGTTTCTATTTATCAGTTCCTTCTCTAGAGGAGGATATTTACAAGACATTCTTCAAACTATATTTCTGTTGTTATATATAATATTCTTTCAGTTCTGCTCATTTCACTCTTCATAATTTCATAGGATTTTTCATGTTGTTGTTTTTTAAAATAACTTGCTCATCATTTCTTATGGTGCAGTAGTATTCCATCACAATTATATTCTGAGCCCTATTCTCATCTGTTGCTCCACTCTCAATAGCTACATCAGCTCCCATGGGTTTAATTATTATCTCAAAACAGATGACTCATATATCTACATGGTGAGACCTGCTTTCCCTCTTGAACTCTAGTCTCATGTTACCAACTGCCTATTAGACAATTTAAAATGGATGTCCTGTGACATCTCAAATTAAATATGTCCAAAACCAAACTCATTACCCACTCTATAAACCTATAAATCCTCTCTTCCAAATTTCTCATCTTTGTCAAGGGCACTACCATATTTTTGAATCTGCCAAGTTTATACCTTTCATATTGTGAACTTCTTGCTTTCCCTCACCACCAATCTTTCTACCTCTCTATTTCTACCTCTCTTACATTCGGTGCCTACTCTCTATTCAAAAAGCAACAACTGGGTTTTATTTTATGTTTTCAATGGTGAATAATTGAGGGATTTTGAGTAGAGGAAAGGCAACATAAGATTTATCTGAATAACATATTGGAGACAGTAAACAATCAAAAAGAGAAACCAGCTGGGAAGTCCTTAGAACAGTCCAGGTGAAAGATTAGCAGTAGTGAAAAGGAAGAAGTAGAAGGATACACCGTGTGGGTTGGAAGTAAGAATCACTGGGCTAGACAAAGCTGAGGGCTTCAAGATATCAAACCAAGGTAACTGGGACAATGGTAACGTGTCAGTAAAAATAGGGAATTATGAAGTAGAAAACAGTTATGGGAGGGGAAACAAAAGTCAGTTTTAGACATATTGAATTAAAGGTGAGACAGACAGCCATTCAGTCAAAGATCACTATTGCCAATATAATTCCTAAAGGACAGATGTGACAATGTCATTCTCTTAGTCAATAAACTTCAGACATTCTCTATTACCTCTGAAGCAAATATAAATTCCTCTCTTTGATTCTTAAAAGCCTTCAAAACTGACCTTACCAATGTAAATACATACTACTTCCCCCTTCATACTTACTATGGTCCAGCCAAATTGGCCCTCTTATGGTAGGTACTCCATCACTTTACATGAGCTCTCTCTATGACTTGCATGCAATCCATTGTCACCTCTGCCTCTTACGTCTTGTCACCTCCCTAGTTTTCTTCACAGCACAAACACTTGGAAATGTACAAATGTCAGCTATGACTTCATATTCAGGCACAATAGGGTGAATTCTTCCTACTTTACCTTATCTTCTCTCACTAAATCACAACAACTTATATTCATTACACTGAAGGACACAGGTGACCCTATGGGGGGGAGGGGGGGCCAGGAAGAGGAAGGAGGGAGGGAGAGAAGAGGAAGAGGGAGAGGGAGAGGGAGAGGGAGAGGGAGAGGGAGAGGGAGAGG